>NW_027150948.1:1327630-1493173 GCF_018691715.1 Phytophthora cinnamomi | reverse complement strand
TATTGTTCGGTGGCTCGTGCGTCCATCACTATCATCTATCACGGGGCCCATCAGCGCTCCCACGTCCAGTCATTTCGGCGTTTGAGCAATCCTGCTTACGTGAGCTCCTCGCCACTTCGAACTCCCCAGGCCGTTGCCCCAGCCTCCTTCACCAGCATGAGCACCTTCGGCCGCTTCTTCCGCGTGACCACCTTCGGCGAGTCGCACTGCAAGGGCGTGGGCTGCATCGTGGACGGCGTGCCGCCGTCGCTGGCGCTGACCAGGCCGACATCCAGCCGCAGCTCACGCGCCGCCGCCCCGGCCAGAGCAAGCTCACGACGCCGCGGACGAAGGACCTGGTGACCATCAGGCGGCACGGAGAAGGGCGTGACGCTCGGCACGCCGCTGGCGCTCTTCGTGCCCAACGGAACGTGCGCCCCAAGGACTAGGAGATGGACCAGGTGCCGCGCCCCGGCACGCCGACTACAGTACCAGATGAAGTACGGCACGCGCGCCAGCAGCGGCGGCAGCCGCGCCAGCGCTCGAGACCATCGGCCGCGTGGCCGCCGGCGCCGTAAGAAGTGGCTCAGGAGAGTTCGCACGTCCATCGTGTGCTGGGTGAGCTCCATCGGCACGGTGGACATGCCCGAGCTGCTGAATGACCCGAAGAGGCCGTCTACTCTCGAAGGACGTGGACACCATCGGCTCCATCCGCATCCTGCGGGACCCGCCAAGTGGACCAAGGTGGACGCGCGGCAAAACGCTCGAAACGACAAGGCGTACGACGCCGAGTTCGTCAAGGCCAGGACGACCTCGCCACGCCCGCCTACATGGACACGGAGAAGGTCGTGTACAACCGCAAGGGGTGACGTGGTGCCCGCGCCCGAGAACCTGGACGCGTGGCTCACGGACGACCTGATCCCGTGCGCTGCCCACCCGCCGTCGGCCTGCGCCATGTCGACGGTCGTGCGCACCATGAGTGGACGAGGACTCGACGGGCGGTGTCGTCACGTGCGTGATCCGCAACGCGCCGTGGGTCTAGGCGAGCCCTGCTCGACAAGATCAGGCCGTGCTGGCGCACGCCATGATGTCGATCCCGGCTCAAGGGCTTCGAGATCGGCTCGGGCTTCTCGGCACCAGCAAGCGTGGCTCGGGCACAACGACCCCTTCTGCGCGGGCTCGGACGCCGAGCGCCCGGAAACTGGGCGTGACCAAGAACGACGCTGGCGGTGTGCTGGGCGGTATTACCAGCGGCGCCGACATCTACTTCCGCGTGGCCATCAAGCCCGTGTCGACCATCGGACGCGCGCAGCCACCGTCGGCTACGACGGCAGGACGTGCTGGAGGCCAGGGCCGCCACGACCCGTGCGTGCTACCTCGTGTCGTGCCGCTCGTGGAGGCCATGTCTGCGCTCGCCATCGCTGATGCTGCCTTGATCCAGCTAGGCCGTGAGGGCAGCATGCAGGACAGCCGGCAGAAGAAGCGCAAGCTGTAAGAGAGCAGCGACAATTTCAGGGCTGAAGTGTTCTGCGTAGATCCTCATAGATAACGCTACCAGCGAACTCAAAAGCATTTTCATTATGTTAGTTATGCAAAGCAAGACTCCAGTTCTGCCATTTACGGCTAGCAGTGTTGGCAGCTTCTGCGTAGTACGAAGTATGCGCTAGATGGCGTACAAGTCACCACGCAAGTTGGCAGATGCTATCAGCCGAGGCATGAGGAAAACTGCAGGTGCACCGCCGCTTTGACTGTTAGGGTCCCCTTCCTCTTCATCTCTTCCGTACTCCATCTCCTCGTTTGATCAATACCGACTCATCAGCTACATTCAGCCTCTCTCCGTCCCGCCATGTGTCTCGGTGTAATTTCATGCCTCGCCCAGTTTACCACCGAGGGGCCCTTCAGCTTACGAAGACACTGCTTGGTCCGTAGAACTCTGGCTGGCTCTCACCTCACAGTGGAGGGGCGGAGAGGTGACAACTCGACTTCATCTTGGCGAATACTTTGAGCTACCAGTACCTCACCTCACAGGCGTAAGTAGGACAAGGCGACGCGCCGTTTCACACTGCGTTGTACGACGTTCTCCGGTAAGTTTCTTCAGCTGCTGGCGCCAGGCATTTCACATGGCATTTGCTGTGCACGCCATGGGCAAGCCTAAATAAGCGACGACTGATTCTCAGCACCCAGACGATGTTCGAAGTCTTCGTCCACGCGCGTTTGTCCCCTTCACAAACGCGAGACCAGACTGTCGGATGAATGCCTTTCCTTCCTTGCCTTCAAGCAGGCTCTTCGCGAATATACTGAACTGGGATTGTTGGTCGATACCTGAATTCAAGCGAAAATGTCAGAAATCCAGCATACTCCACAAACGATGGTAGCACAGTTACGTACGCTTTGCATATAGCTCGGAGCGCCTTAGCCGGATCGCGGGACCATTACGTCCATCAGGTAACCTGCCATATTCAGACATCTACAAGAGTTTGAAAAACGATGGTAATCATTCATAGCAACCGCCTGGCGCACAGCCAACGCGTGCGCGATCGCCGGAGTCGGCACGCAGCAGCAGTTACCATGCCCACACGTGGTACATGCCAAGCTGTCCCGCTTCAGTCACCCTTCTTGGCTTGCAGAGACACGTACACACAATACAGAATGCGGTACGCGAGGAACTCGATCGCCTCGCCTGGGATCAGCTTCTTACAGCTCGTGGAGTTGCGTCTGGCACTGGTTGAACTCGTTGATATCGCCGGACTCGAGCGCTACCCGCGCGTGGGTTTCGTACACTGTTACCGTGAATTCGTTCTTGATATGCTGCACTGTGCAATCCTGGCGGATGGACTTGAGCTGGCTACAGGCGCATAATAATCGTGATCACCCTTCTTCCACTTCGACTTGACGGGCTCCAGCGCCTTGTGCAGCACCGGTTCGGGTCGCACCGTCGACGGATGCGGGGAGATGTTAATCGCAAGTATTCCTTTTCAATCGTCTGACTAGTACCTTTGTTATGACCATGGCAGCGAGGTCAGGTCTCTCCTGCGTCAGCACCTGCAGCTTCTTCGTGTCCACCTCGGGGTCACGAAGCTCTTAAGTTCTCTGGGTCATGTGGAACCGCTGTTTCCGCTGACTCTTGAGCTGCATGTCTGCGGCGTCAATCTCAAAGCCGTCGTGTTTGCGCTTGTTGGGCCTTGTTCTTCTTCGCCGGGGCTCTTTAAACAGGACGAACCCTTGGTTCGGCACGGAAACCATTGCCACCAGGCGAAGAAGACGATAAACCTATTGGCCGCGCCGAAGAGGTCCCCATGCCAATCTTGGCCTGCATGGCCGCCGCCGGCGTGTCTCCGACCAGCACCGGCAGCGGCTCCATCGTCAGTTCTTCGTCCACAGGCTGTTGGTCTGATGGCGTTAGTGATCATCTCCTTGAGGGAGTTCTGCGTGATGCTCTGGTCCGCGCGCCCTTGCAGCGCGCGAACGCCTTACGCGTAGTCGTGGAGCGCGTCGAATGGCGTTTCCTCCATGGGCGAGGGCGACGCCGCGAGCTTAGGCGCGCGCGCGTTGAGGCGGCCGGCGGCGGGCCGAGTTCCTGGGCAGTGGGCCCTGCTCAGGGGCTGATATTAAAACCTCACAGGCGCCGCGACTTGGCCGGGGCCGAGGCCGGATGCTGCTGCCGTTGCTCCACTGCCGCACTGGACGTGGAGGGCGGCGACGGCGCCGGACGAGGCGGCGCCGCATCATCGGCAGCGGCCCGCTCCGTTGAACGCGAACTGAGGCGGCGGCAGGCCGCCTACGAACCCGATTGGCGAGGTGCGGCGAGCCGAGGGGCGAGGGCCCGCGCGGCCGCCGAACATGCCGGGCCGCGCGGCGGTGGCCCCATAGGCGACTGGCCGGCGAAGAACTGCTGCTGCTGGGCTTGGCCGGGCGGCGGCAACCGGCGACGTAGAAGGACGAGTAACCGGCGAAGCGCGCGGCGGCCGCGGCCGCGTAAGCAGCCGCAGGCCGCTTCGCTCTGCGTCGGTTGGACGTCATCTCGGTGCTCTTCCCCTGCTGTTCCTTTTGCTATTCTGGCTCGGGCCGTCGGTGTGGGGAATGATGCAGAATAGTGACGGAGAATGTGGAGTGAAGACACTCGGAAGAGTGACGTCGATTGCGTAACCATATTATTGTTCATGATTGGCTGTTAATGTGGTTGTATATACAGCCAATCATGACGCGATCGCTGGCCGCTGAACAACGCCGCACACTTCTGATCAAGTGGCCCGACCTGCCCAAGCCAAGATGGTGATGACGACGATCGTGCGCCGAGTGGCCCGCTCGCCGTGCGCGGCAACCAGCGGTGCTGGCCGCCCGTGCGGCTCCCGAGCGGCCTCGCAGCTGCTGCTGCAGACGCAGCCCGCTGCTTCTCGTCCTCCAAAGAGCGAGGACGGGTCGCACTCGGACTTGCCGCATTTTCCACGCCGCCAAGTCCACGGAAGGACGAGATCCTCAAGATGATCGAGCCACGTCAAGACGTACCCCATCATACTCTACATGAAGGGCACGCCCTCGGCCCACAGTGCGGCTTCAGCATGCAGGTGGTGCGCATCCTGCACGCGCAGGGCGTGAGCTTCGACAGCGTCAACGTGCTGGACCACCCAGAGGATCCGCGAGGGCGTCAAGGATTCGTGCGTGGCCGAGCCGCCGCGATTGGGCAAAAATAGGGTGATGACGCCTTGCTGACCTTCTGTGTTATGTTGCTGTTGCTGCTATTGTTGCTGCTGCCAGGCAATGGCCGACGATCCCGCAGCTGTACGTGAAGGGCGAGTTCGTGGGCGGCTGCGACATCATCACCGACAGCAGAGCAAGTCCGGCGAGCTGGACGGAGCTGCTGGCGGAATTCAAAGAAGCCTAGACGCAGCTCACAGGCAGGAACAGGGACGTCGGGGCCTTAACACACTGGCGAAGACTATATACTGGGTAGATAGGTATGGGCCAGCTCTGCGGCTCGTTGTTCTGGCGCACAAAGGTGCTGCCATGAATAGGCAATGTAATGAGATGCCTGCTTCCGTACCGGTACTCGTCTACTTACTACTAGTATGATACTATCATTTGGACACAAATCCGCTGAGCGCGGAGGACGTAGAGCGCGCTGGACGCCGTAGGATAGAGGTGATTATGATTTTCATATAGAAATACAAAATTGATTGTAGATATCTCTATGTGACGATGTATTTCAAGAAGGGATAGTATAAAGTATGATGCATATCTTTACCGCTGGTAGGGGAAATAGTGTATCCCTGGGGTGCAATTGTGGGGATGGCTACATGCGCTTGCACCTCGTGAACTTTCTGGTGGACGTGTGACGTGCAAGGGCTTGTGCACGCTCGCGTGGCCCAATGGATACGGCGCTGCCCTCCTAAGGCAGAGATTGCGGGTTCAAGTCCCGCCGTGAGTACTTTTTCGGAGCAAATCTTGCCGACCACCAGGCTGGCTTACGCGTCTGGTAGCCGAGTCTACCACTCGCACCGGAATCATCAACCAATGGCCTTGCCGACCTCCAAAGACCAAAGCCACTCGTGAGCAGTTTATCAGGACACACATATGTGGCTCGCTCAGTTCGCTGTCCGGAATTGGATCGTTTCAGGGATTTTGCCTGGCAGCCATTTAGCGAGCAAGGCTGGCACGGTGTGAGGCCGACCGTGTTTTCAGCGAAAGACGGCCATGCACTGGGGTGGTATTAGTTTGCCCCGTAATTGCGCTGTTCGTGCGACAGTGGTCATGATGCCTCGTTCGTCAAGCAGATTGGCTGTACTCGTTTCTTATGAGCACGTCCACATTCAGGCAAGGTCCCTTGTCTTGCGATCTCAGCAGACCGACCGCCCCCCATTGGTGCTCTGCTACACTGTTGATACCTGCTCTTAGTTTGGGCTACTGGTATAGATAGTATTACTTGTTTTACATTGCTCGCAAGAGGGCCAAACGTTCGACCAACCAGCTACATTCGTAAGTTATGCTACACAATGCGGACACGACCCTTGCGAGCGTGCTGCAGTCTTGTTTATTGGTGGCAGTCGTGCGGCGAAGTCGGCCGGGCATCTCTAGGCGACGAGCAGAAGCTTTGAGAGCATACCGCATCTAGGTATATGCAATAAAGACACCCTATTATAAGCCGCTCGCGTGGCCCAATGGATACGGCGCTGCCCTCCTAAGGCAGAGATTGCGGGTTCAAGTCCCGCCGTGAGTACACTTTTGTTGCCACCACGACTCTGTACTTATGTTCTTGTCCCCCCTGAGCCACAAATTCAAGCCACCCTGGGGCACAAATTCAATTCAACCCCTGGGGCACAAATTAATTCCAATCCCTGGGGCACAAATCAATGACCCCGGGGCCACAAATCCTGACGTGGAGGTTCTTGTGGCTGTCAAGTCAATCGCGAAAACGCACCTCGAAGTTGCCATTCCTGAATTTGCCACGCACCTGTCAAGTCGAGTGGAGCCGCGATGCTGAGCAAGCAGCCGAACCCCGAGCCCGAAATCGAGCGCGCCCTGAAGCGCCAGCGCCTGGAAGACCGCAACGTCATCGCCATCAAGCCGCTGGTGCCGCCCGCTTGCGTGTTGGAGGAGCTCCCCGTTACCCCAAAGGTGCACGAGCTGGTGGACGCCACGAGGGACGCGGTGTCCCGCATCCTGCACGGCCAGGACGACCGCCTCGTGGTGGTTGTCGGCCCGTGCTCCATCCACGACGTGGAGGCTGCTATGGACTACGCCAAGCGCCTCAAGGTGCTGGCCGATGAGCTGGACGGAGAGCTGCTGGTGATCATGCGCACGTACTTCGAGAAGCCGCGCACCACTGTTGGCTGGAAGGGCCTGATCAATGATCCGGACCTCAATCAGTCTTTTAACATCAACAAGGGCATCCGCGTCGCTCGCAAGCTGCTGCTGGACGTGAACTCGCTGGGTCTGCCGGTGAGCCTCGAGTTCCTGGACACCATCTCGCCGCAGTTTACCTCCGACCTCATTTCGTGGGGAGCTATCGGTGCTCGCACGACGGAGTCGCAGCTGCACCGCGAGCTCACGAGTGGACTGTCGATGCCGGTGGGCTTCAAGAACGGCACGGGTGGCAACGCCAAGGTGGCGGTGGACGCTGCCGTGGCCTCGTCGCAGCCGCACAACTTCCTGGGCCTGAACGAGCATGGCCTCGCGTCCATTGTACGCACCAAGGGCAACAAGGACTGCCACGTGATCCTCCGTGGTGGATCGGGTGGCCCCAACTACGAGCAGAAGTACATCGACGAGGCTGCTGAGATGTTGGTCAAGGCCAAGCAGCCGTCCAAGATCATGGTAGACTGCTCGCACGGCAACTCCCGCAAGCTGCACTCCAACCAGCCCAAAGTGGCTAGCTACCTCGCTGGCATCATCGCCGAGGGCAACACGAACTTGCTGGGTGTTATGATCGAGTCGAATATCGTGGAGGGCAACCAGTCCCTCGGTGACGACCCGTCCAAGCTCGTCTACGGCAAGAGTATCACGGACGCGTGCATCAACTGGGACGACACTGTCACGACACTGAAGGAACTCGCGTCCGCTGTCTCCGAGCGACGCAAACGCGCCGCCGCGCAGCCGACTACCAACTAGTTGTCAGATATCTAATGCGAACCACAATGTAATTGTTGATAGATATTCAATTTGTTTGGGCGTCGTGAAGGCCATACCGCACTTCCAACTCACCAGCCGAGGCTGTCCTTCACGATGTTGCGCTCGAAGTCACGTGACAGACCTCCGTCGTCCAAGGTGGGCTGCTGTCAACTTCGCGAACAAAGATTGCCTCAGGGCTTCAACCTCTGTCAGGTCCCTGAAGTTGAAGTGATGCAAACTTTTCGTATACACGACAGTACCGTGTACTGCTAAATGTATCGGAATGCGGAACCCCTCCCTGTGCTTCGGTTGATGCTTCGTTGACATCCAGCAGCATCAACCGTGATACTCGTACGAGCAGGAAGTTCAACCATAAGCACGGCCGGTTATGGTACATGCACGTAGCGAGCTCTGTAGCACAAGTCCCTGCAGTGCTGCACCAGCATTCCCGACTAGATCATTCTCGATTGTCAGCGTACGCTGTGAAAATATCGGACGCACGGGCCTTCGAAGACCTCGGGACTCGTAGAATTAAGAATCTTCATAGTTTGAAGCGACAATGACCGATTTATCAGTGATTCAGGGTCGATTTTACTGTATTGAAGGAGGTACAGTACATGTACACGGGCCGATTTACACATGGTTGCCGTGCATGCGGCGAGAGCGTTGACAAGGAACAAGGAAGCACGCAAATACTTACATGTACATGTACACCACTTTGTCGTGAAGCTGAGGCATGTGTGACCGCACCATATTCTGAGCGAAGTTAGGTTCAAAACCCGGACTCATTGTTTAGAAAAAAAAAATAGTACGGTACATATCATTCATGGTTACAGATTTGGACACAAAGATATGACCGACACAAATGACAGCCACCTTGCAAATATTATGAGCCAATCAGAGTTCGAAATACAAAATTACGATGTGATACTGTATCAATGATATCATATTATTCTATGATTCTACTTTGTCTAATTTGATTGACTGGTCCAGTTTTTGAGTTTTTTTGTGATGTATAGTTAACGAAAAAACAAAGGTGTCACATCTTTCTGTCCAAATATGTTCTTTGAAACCCCCTGATGCAATCGCTTTAGGTCGACTATTCTCCCAAAGAATGAATTCGTATTTCTCGACTGTACTGAGTTTTTCCTGGATCCTGCTCACCAATGATTTTCTTCCGATCACAAGGTGTACTATGCAATATGCTTCCCAGCGCGTCGGGCAATTGTTCCAGCAAATCATCCGTTCATAACAAGGAATTGCTGACCTAAAGTCTCTAAGCGTTCTACTGTTTCCGGTATGGTAATAGAACGCTCTGCAGTTATGTATACTCTATTGTCCGGTGTAAATAAGCAGAACCAAAATTGCACATCGCGTTGCTGTTCCTGGCATAACGGCTTTCTTGACTCTGTCGTTCGCAAGCAGCGCACGCCTTCATTTACGGATTTCCTTCGCACGACAAGCACAACAGGGACGGAGACGACAACTACAATGCGGCTTTCCGTTTTTCTCGCTCTCGTGATTGCCACCTTCGCCATGGTCACCAGCGCCGTGCGCGCTGCTATTCCTGAATCATAGCGCAATCTTCGTGCTCAGCAAGTTACTGGCCTGACTGGAAAGGCCGATGACATCGCCACAAATTTCCTTCAGACGTTGCGGAAGAACGCGATGCTAACCAAGGATGAGAAGTTTAAGGAGGCTGGAAACTTGAAAAAGGCTGAGGCTTATAAAAAAACTGCTGGGGTCATTTCCAGGCTCAACAAAGGGCAAAAGGCGCAGCTTGCGGAGATGGTCAAAGCGAACAAGGCGATGGTCCAAACGGCCAAGAAGGAACCGGAGAAGCTTTCGCAAGTGGTTGCGGAGGTTGCCAAGAAGGAATCTGAGAAGCTTTCGCAAGTGGTTGCGGAAATTACCAAGAAGGAACCGGAGAAGTTTCCGCAAGTGGTTGCGGAGGCTGCCAAGACGAAAACAGAGAAGCTTTCGCAAGCGGTTATGGAGGTTGCCAAGAAGGAACCGGAGAAGCTTTCGCAAGTGGTTACGGAGGTTGCAAGAAGGACCCCAAGAAGTGGTCCAAAATGAAAAAGACTATTGTGAGTCTGCTTGGAGTAACGCTGGGTGGAACCATCATCTGGGCAGCTTACCAGTATAGCAAGGCCAACAGTGCAACTACTACGGCGGCATAAGCAACGGGAAACTTGTGAGTGCTTTTGCACAGTGATGACATGGCTATACTACTATAGTGTTGAGTAGCTGTCATTTTATCTCTGCTAAGATAAAGCTTGCGTAACAAAGAAATCTCGAGAGCTTCGCGTCGTACTTTTGTCCGGTGTTAATAGTGTTTGTGGCTTTGGAAGCAGGGCCCGCGCAATGTTTTCCAGGGCTCCGCACTCCAATGGTCAGCACTTAGCTTCCCGTTCACGCCGCCTCTGCAGTATTTCTTGAAACGAAGATACGATTTCATGTAAGATAAGCAACCACTTTAGTACATGTACTACCAAATTTTGCCCAATCAAATTCCGTTCCCTGCCTCCTGCCAGAATTCACCTACTTATTTCCTGTTGATTCCTTCGTTGTCAGCGAACGCTGCGAAAGTATCAGACACACGGGCCTTCGAAGACCTCGGAACATGTAGATTTAATAGTTTTCAAAGTTTGCCACCTGATGAAGCGACAACGACCGATTTATCAGTGAATCAGGGTCGATTTTACAGTGTTGAAGGAGGTACCTCGCTTTGCTTGCCCATGCAGCACGTGCTTGTTTGATGACTCGCACATGGTGACTTCAGCAACGTTATCCCAATCAGACTTAACGGTGGCAACATCAACAGTGGTCCTATGCAGGCAAGACCGGACAATCCCAGTTGATTTACGGCCCGTTACTCAAAGTGCTGTGCGTCACTCGATGCTGCTTCATTTTCACCCGAGCAAGTCTAAGTTTCGATTTTGTCGACCTACGCACACTCCCTGTACTCGACAGCATCCAAGCGGTATGCATAACGTCGGTGTCGCACTAGCGCTGGCGCCAGCGCTGGCCGCGGTGTGCCTCGCCGATAATCTCGACAAGTACGGTGTGTTCACCCCCAAGAAGATCGCGCTGGGCTCCACTCCGTCCATGAACGGACAAACCTACTCTGGAGGCTTCACGCTGACATCGGACGAACCGCTGGCCACGCTCGACTACGACTATGAAGTGGCGGGCCTACCGTACTTCGTGGTCTCCTCCATCTCCAATGGAACCGTGGACGTCGAAATCAAGTACTCGGAGCAGTTCCCAGCGCTTTCACTCAACTACTCGGATGGTCCCTCGCAGTTCACCACGTCCATCGCCAGCTCGCTTCGCGTTGGGACCCACCGCTTCACGGAAAGCGATGTCGGGGCAACGATCACCTCCGTGCTCAGTCAGCCCGGTGAACGTTGGCAATCGTTGCGTCTGCTCACTGGCGGCTCTGTCACCTTCGAGTGTCGCAATATGATGCCACGTACACCGAGAGCAGACCTCTCTCCTGTCAGGCGGGGTCTACTTTGAGGATGCTGCGTTGGATAGAAGAAGCCTCAACGAAGGTAACGCAGTGGGGTTGCTCTTCTTATTGTCTGGTTTTAAAGAGAGTGTGTGGTAGACGCCCTCGGCAAAGGTGGATCTGAAACCACTTCTCCTCTTACCTTGGCTACCCACTAAAATATACAAATATAAATGTGAACGCCAGCCTTCAGCTCACTGGCCTTGATGACGGGCTTCTCCTCTTGATGATCTACACTTGGACGGTCAATTCGGTAACACGACCTCCCCTGAAGGAAACTTTGGGTCTGGACATTCAAAATGCCACTCTAGACGAATACTTCTACTCGGTGCTCGGGGAGTTGGTCGGATCTGGTTTGCGTTTCCATCCTTTATTCGCTGATGTAGTTCGCCGATGGTTGCTTGTTCCGTTGACGAGTTGATTCCCGCGGATTGAGACTATTCGCTTTTCTTAGGAATCGCTTGATGAGACCCGGAACAGACTGCAAATTCGTGGCTGGCTCCCAGGTGATATCATCTACTGCTCCAACCCACTTGAATTTGTACTCGTCGAGACCTTCGGCTCCAAAGCGATGCTCCAAAATGTCTTCTATCAGATGTCCTTCGGTGCCATCTTTTAGTCGGACTGTTGTGACCGCGTTATCTCGTGTTGGTGAGCTATCCTTTCGGAACAGTTTTAGGCTCATCGTATGGAATACCGGATACAGCGAGCTTTCACGAGGAAGGTTCAGTCGGTACGACGAACTGCCCAGCACATTTTCGAGGACCTCGTATGGACCGATCCACTTTGGTGCCAGCTTTCGCCTAGTTGCTCCAGTATTTTCAACACTGAGATTCCTTGTCGAGATTAGTGTCATATCTCCAATCTGAAATGTTTGATCTCTTCGTCCTCGATCATACTGCAATCTCATCTTTTCTGCCGAACTTCTCACTTGAGCTTGAAGATCTCTCAGTATTTGCTCCATGTGAAGTAAAAACGACGCTGCCGGCTTCGACCCTGCTGACTTCGCTGCGAGAACGTCCAAATTGATCGGCATAGCTGGATTGTACCCCAAATCTGCAAAGAACGGTGTCATCTCGATACAGTCTTGATAATGCCGGTTGTAGGCAAACTCCGCCAAGGCAAGGTACGATGCCCAGTCGTTCTTATACCCGCCGACGTAGCTTCTAAGATAGGTGGCGAGAACTGCGTTTACACGTTCCACCTGTCCATCCGTCCTCTGCTGATACGCCGCAGACATTCTTAGCTTCGTACCGGTGAGCTTTGCACACTCTTGCCAAAACTGCGAGGTGAATTTAGGGTCACGGTCGGACGTGATGTCCTGCGGAATGCCGTGATAGCGCACATACTTGTCCAGAAACACCGCGGCCAGCTCTTTCGCCGATAGATTTGTGTTGACCTCGACAAAATGAGCACGTTTGGTGAGTCGATCCACAATCACCAATACTGCGTCATTTCCCTCGTCGTTCCCGGGGAGACCACTTATAAAGTCCATACCAATTGAAGTCCATCTGCCCGTCGGAGTTTCCAGCGGTCTCAGCAGTCCAGGAGCTTTGCCGGTTCTACTTTTCGATCGTTGGCAGGCCTGACACGTCTTAACATAGTGCGTGATGCGCTTGTGCATATTTTTCCAATAGAACTGCTCCTCCACGGCGCCTCGATTCCTGGGTGACCACTAATTGCGCTGTCGTGAAGTTCCCACCGGATTGCGTTCTGAATCTCCTCGTTCTCCTCCGGGATCCAAACGCGAGAAACTCCGTTGAGATCATAATATACTAAATCATCAGTGTCTGAATAACGAAAATGATCCCCATGGGCAACTGCAGGCTTCTTATTTTGCATCAGACTGTCACGCACAACTTTGTGACTAGTCTGAGCTCTGCGAATTAATTCTTGAAGTGACTTAGGACGCAGTTTCTTCATTGCGTACATCTGCTTCATTTTCAAGGCTTCAAAATCAACTTCAAAATCACTTCTTCGGCTTAACGCGTCTGCTACTGTGTTCGTCTCGCCAGGAATGTAGTTGAACTTCAACCAATAGTCAGCGAGCTGGTCATACCACCTACAAATACGGCGATTAATACTCTTTTGCGTGATCACTTTCTCCAACGAGCGTACATCCTCCATCGATCAAATATACGTGCCAAATATTCAAACAGTGTATAATCACAAGCATCTCTTGCACGTGAGTCGGATAGTTTAGCTCTGCAGAGTTGAGCTTTCGCCCCGTAAACGCTATCGGGTGTTCAATCACGTCATTTACGCCACCCTCGACCTCCTCCGACGGGGATTCACTCTGGTAAAGAACCCCATCGATTGCAAATTGCGAGGCGTCAGTGCGAATTCGAAAAGGACGCGTAAAATCCGGAAGCGCGAGCACCGGAGTTTGACATAAGGCTTGCTTGAGCGCGTCAAATGCTGCTTGCGCCGAGGGTGTCCACACAAGCACCTTCGCTTTCGACTTGACAAGATTGAAAAGCGGAGCGCTAATCTCGGCGTAGTGGGCACATAATCTTTGAACGTAGACCGTAGTCCCCAAGAAGGACTGAAGATCCTTAATCGTACGAGGCACGGGCCACTCCTTAATGACCGCTACCTTATCCGGGTCAATTCTTACGCCGTCAACACACCCAAACACGGAATTTCCCGGCTACAAATAGTCGATTTTGCAAGTTTCAAATACGATTTGCGGTCCAGACGTCTCTGGAAAACACGTTCAACAGCAGCAAGGTGAACTCCAATATCCTCGTCCTTGTAAATACGTAAATATCATCAAAGTACGTGGCCACACAGTCGCTCATGTCCTTGAAAATATTCGTGACCATCCTGTTGAAGGTAGCCGGTGCATTACTTAAGCCCATATGCACTGCTAGGTATTCGACAAGGCCTTCAGGGGTTTGGAACGCAGTCAACGGGATATCCTTCTCTCGCATTCGTATTTGATAATATCCTGACAAGAGATCGAAGCAGCTGTACCAACGGCTCCCTGCCATTTGATCCGGTATGTCGTCTTTGCGTGGCATAGGCGTGGATTGGCGGATCGTTTTCTCATCCATGGCCCTGTAGTCATCCACTATTCTCCATCCCACGGGCTTCTTAATACAAAAGGTGGGCGCGCCATGGGGAGAGATGCTAGGGCGAATGAGACCGGCTTCTAGCATCTCTTTCAACCACTCTTTTAATGTTCTGGTTTGTTCTGGGCTAAGTCTCCACTGCGGGCGAAATATTGCTCCATGGCCCGGGCCAATCTCCATCTCGTGCTCTCCATGCACTGGCAGTCCTTTTGGCAATTTCTCACGAAAAATAGATTCAAACGATTGAATTAATGGGAAAGCAGGGTTGTCAGTAAAAGTGTCGAGGTCCGTCGTGGCCTGACGCTTGGGTTTTTCGCGCGTCTTCGATTCCATCGCGCTGAATTGATTTTGTACTTGTTCTAAGGCGTCTAATTCCACCGACGTGAAGTCCTCGCGCCTTTTCACAGCTGCGTAAAGCATGTTGATAGTTTGTTGCGGGAGAACTACCATAAACTCGCACTTCTTGGTGCGCGCAAGCTTTTTAGCTTGTTTCATTGATATATAGCACGTAGTTCCATGAACTTTGCTGACATGGCGAGTTTTCTCTGCGCGCCCTTGTAGCACATGCAACTTGGTTTGCTGCTGAGTACGACGATTGCCGATCTTATGAACTGGCGCGCGGTCGGTGAACTCACACCGCCGTTTGGCCACTTTGTATGGAGGTTTCCGTCCGTGCTTTAGCACTAAGCTGACGTACTCCTCAGTGCTGTACACACGATCGGTACTCCAGTCAATAATCGGCTTCATTTTTCTTTTCCACGGTACCCCCATCATAATATCACAGCCATTCGGAATGAAACAGACATTGAACTCGTAGTCGACTCATCTACGAATATACTTAGAGAGATAGTTCGATTCGGAATGCTTTCCGACTGTCCATTTCCAAAGGTAACTTCAAAGTTTCCGTGATCAACCACGTACTGATGCAGCCCATTTCTTTCTACGAATGCTTCGCTCACTCCACAGAAATCGGCCCCCTCATAAAAAAACGCGGCTCCCAATAGTAGCAACGTATGGTTCTCCTTGAGCAGATGCGTGCTGGCTAGGTGCTGCTCGTCGCTCTTGAGCGCATACTCGGCCATTCCCTCCGTGATACCCACTTGGTCGCCGCTCAATTTCGCCAGCTGTACCGTCATCCTTTCAAAGTTGACCAGCATTGAACGAAGAGCCTGGACTTCCTCAGCCGTCAAAGGCTCTACGCGTTGGGGTGTGCCCGAGATTTCTCCCATTCCACTGTCGCTCATTCTTGTCAATAGCTCCTTCTCGACGAAGGCTACTACATGTATATCGCAATATGGTGCCACGTACACCGAGAGCAGACCTCTCTCCTGTCAGGCGGGGTCTACTCTGAGGAAGCTGCGTTGGATAGAAGAAGCCTCAACGAAGGTAACGCAGTGGGGTTGCTCTTCTTTATTGTCTGGTTTTAAAGAGAGTGTGCTCGGCAAAGGTGGATCTGAAACCACCGCTCCTAAACGCCATCAAGTCATCCACCATATCGAAAGAGTGCTTCGATTCGGTCTACGATGATCTTTCGGCAGCAGGAGAGTGCTGGCGGCCTGGGACTCCATGCTGGTTCCGCTCAAGCCTGATGTTGACGTAACCGGCGCTACCTCCGGCTATCACAAGATTTTTGCAGACGTTGTTGAGAGAGGTGGAGAAGTTAGCATTCTGGCGTGGGACCAGGCTTCCTACGTGCGAAATGTGATTGTCACCAGTCTGACCGATTCGTCCGAAGTGCCCCGATGACGGATGAGAGCGTGGTCGTGCCCGAGTTTGGTGGCCAGAGTAACCCCTACGGCGCGTGCCTGGATGGCGCCAAGCGCGATCGATACATTCGGCTGGGCAATTTCTACCACACGACGCGCATCATGGGCGTGACCAACTCGAAGCCCGAGCAGATCACTGGAACGTGGGAGTTCTTGTTCGAGTACCAAGCCGACTACGGTCAGCTTCCGGGCTTCGTCCCCATTTCGTATCAATCGCCGATACCCACTCCAGAGATCTTCCTTTACAACGCTTGCACGAGCGGCGCCAGCTACTACTTCCCGGACTATGTGATTCTCGGACTCATTGGGTTGGAATCTTACATGGACTACCACGACGGTGTTGCCTTCGTCGAAGCTCACTGGGAAGAGTTTACGCGTGCCATGACGTGGCTTGTGGGCTGCCAAGGGAGCAACGGGTTTACTGATCTTACGCCGTACGCGGTGGTTTTCCTCGGGGCTGGAGCCGGTATGGCTGTAAATGCTGCCGCTGTTCAGTGCCTCGATGGCATGGCCAGGGTGGCCCGCGCTGTGGGTGACTGAGAGTCCGCGAACGCGTGGGTCGACACTGCTGCCCGCGTGAAGACTGCCATCAACGACCTGCTCTGGAATGATACGCTGGGCAACTACGTCTTGGATGTGTCAACGCCTGAGGTGTACGGCGTCTCGGCCATTGCGTTTGCTCTCACGTCGGGCGTAGCAAACGAAACTCAAATCAAGCTGTGCGTGGAAGGTCTGGAGGGTCTGCGTCAAGGCCCTGGCTACCTTGACTCGAGCACCACAGGCAATACCACTGAAATATCGCCGAACACGAACGGGTTCTTGCTTGATGCACTGCTGCAGCACGGCTACACCGACCAGGCTGTCTTCTTGCTGGACAACCTCTGGGACGCCATGATCTCGAACGAGTCGTATCGCACTGGTGCTAGTTGGGAGTACGTCGCGCAGTCACTGGAGCCCGGCATCGACTTTTTCACTTCTCTGAGCCATCCTTGGGGCGGTGCACCTACCTACGCATTGACCAACTACATTGTTGGCATTCGTCCGGTGGAGTTCGGGTTCCGCCGCTGGATCGTGAATCCGCTGGTGACGGGCCTGAATGTGACCAGCGCCAGCGCGACGGTGAGCACTCCGCACGGAGATTTGTCGGCTGCTTGGGAGCTTGTCGACAGTCAGCTCAGCGTGACTATCACTGCCCCTGTGGGCACGGACGGCACATTCGAAGTCGCTCAGCCCAGCTCGCCCTCGGGTGTATATGAGGAGCACCTCGTTGGTACTGGCGAAGCTACGTCATTCACCGTTCAGCTGTAAGTAGGGCACACGCCGATTTTGAAGTGTAAATGAGCATTTCTCGTAGGTTAGCCCCGTGCGGTGAGTTTCCCCATCGCCCATTACGACGCCTGAATTGCAGTCAGTGGCATGAAATTCCCACGCTGTTGATGATGAGGTATAACTTTTTTTGCAGATGACCGGGCAAAAATTAAGTTGCAGTGTTCAACGCACATGATCCAGAGGCGTGCGAATCGTTTTTTTTACATGTACAAGTGGCCGATCCACCCTCTTTGCACTTCAGAGCGCTGGTCCAACTGATAATGCTTGCCGCACCTGGTGGCGACCCAGCAGGACCGAGCCGCGGTCTTGCCCACTTCAACTTCATCTGTCAGCTCTTCGCCGCAGTGATAAGGCTTCAGCTTGAAGATCGTACTGGCATGATGCCACGCTTTACGTGCGCGCCAAGTTCATGTACGTGTTCCCTCAGGCAAATCGAAGCGCGCAGATCTGCACAGACTTCAACCACTCGGCGAGAATCGGTAGACATCGCGCCACCACCAGCTCAGTTCCCGTTGGGATTGATCGCGATCAGTTCAACATTTCGTCTCGGCAACAGGAAAAGATGCGCGGGTTTCGAGTTGCTGTGGTCGTGGTGGCGCTTTGCACCGACAGCGGCTTCGTCGATGCAACCACCGACTATGGGGTATTTACGCCCAAGAAGCTTGCGCTTGGTACAGCACCGGCGATGGGGGCAAGCGACTACGCCAGTGGATTCACACTCACCGCAGCAGAGCCCATCGCCACGCTCGACTATGGCTACGAGGTGGCGGGACTGCCGTACTTCGTAGTATCTGCAGTCTCAAGTGGCCCCGTCGACGTGGAAGTCAAGTACTCGGAGCAATTCTCAGTGCTTTCGACCAACTTCTCGGACGGACCCTCGCAGTACGCCACGGCTGTCGCTAACTCACGTCGAGTGGAGACTCACCGCATCACTCTGGATGAGATAAACGCAACGGTGACATCCATGTTGAGCCAGCCAGGTCAGCGTTGGCAAACGTTGCGCTTACTGAGTGGCGACTTCGTCACATTCGAAGCAGTTGGTTTCCAAGCGTCGATCGAGGTGATCGACGATCTGTCCACACTACCCGGGACCTTTTCGAGTTCTAACACCAAGTACAACGAGATTTGGAACCTTGGTGCGCGCGCCGTCAGTGCTGCTTGTCTGGATGCAGGCAGCCAAATCTCGTCCTGGAGTGCGTCGGAAGAGAACGGGACTTTTGTGCCTGGTACGCGTCCGGGCGTCTCGTACAAGTCGTGGAATCTGAGCGACTACACGCTCGAGTTCGAGACCCGGATCATCCGCGGCGGCGTTGGTTTCTACATCGGCTACGACATTACAGCCAACCGAGGCTCCCTCATGTTCCATTTGTCGTCGGAGTACCCCGCGAACTCGACCTATGTAAACACCAACACGACACTGTTCCCAGCCAACTCGGTGACCCTAACCTACGGATTCGACTTCGTTAACACCACGGACATGACGAGCTACCCTATGGGAAACTATGAAGTTCCCTTCAATGTGAAGGAGCACGTCTGGTACCCGGCGAAACTCGCGGTGAACTCCACAGCGGGAAACCTGGTACTGTGGTTGGACGGTCATCAAGTTCTTGATGTGACGATCGCTGCGTTCGGCTACAGTGACTCCCAGCTTACGCTCAACGGCTACTCGACGACTGGAAAAGGTGCTATCGGCTTCGGCGGATGGCAAGACCAGGCTTCCTTCATCCGCAACGTCACGGCTACAAGTTTGAACGATTCAACAAATGTACTCTACTCGAACCCGATGGCCGATGAGAGTGTGGTGCTGCCAGAATTCGGCGTACAAAGTAACACGTACGGGGCGTGCCTCGACGGCGCCAAGCGCGACCGGTACATTTGGCTGGGCGACTTCTACCACACGACACGCATCATGGGCGTGGCCAACTCGAAGGCCGAGCAGATCACCGGAACGTGGGAATACTTGTTCAATTACCAGGGGCCAAACGGACAGTACCCAGGCCTGATGGTCATGACCTACGAGACTCCGATGCCCACGCCTGAAGTCTTCATGTTTGACGCCGGCACCGCAAACGCCTATTTGAATTTCCCGGACTATGACATCTTGGGGTTTATCGGGTTTGTGTCGTACATGGAGTATTTCAACGACGTCGACTTCGCGCGAGCCAACTGGGGGTCTTTGAAGAACGCTACTTCGTGGCTTGCCAGTTGTCAGGAGAGTGACGGGCTCATTGACGTCAATAAGTACGTGGAAGTGTACGTGTTCTTGGGATCAAGTGCCGGCACCGCTGTCAACGCTGCAGCTGTCCAGAGTCTGGAAGGCATGGCCAAGGTGGCCGAGGCAGTTGGAGACGGCGACTCGGCCAGCCAATGGGCAGACGTCGCTGCCAGCGTCAAGACAGCCATCAATGAGCTGCTCTGGAACGACACGCTGGGCAACTACGCAGTGGACGTGTCGACTCCTGAGGTGTACGGCGTCTCGGCCACTGCGTTCGCCATCACCTCGGGCGTGGCAAACGAAACTCAGATCAAGCTGTGCGTTCAAAGCTTGGAGGGTTTGCGCCAAGGCCCCGGGTATCTCGACACGAGCGACACGGACAACGCGACCAAGATCTCGCCGAACACGAACGGGTTCTTGCTTGATGCACTGCTGCAAACCGGTCACGCGGACGAAGCTGCCTTCTTGCTGGACAACCTCTGGGACGCCATGATCTCGGACGAGTCGTACCGCTCCGGAGCCAGTTGGGAGTACGTCTCGCAGTCCCTCGAGCCTGGACTCGAGGAGTTCACGTCGTTGAGTCACCCGTGGGGCGGAGCGCCAACGTACGCGTTGACCAACTACGTCGCCGGCATTCGGCCCGTGGAGTTCGGATTCCGCCGCTGGATCGTGAACCCGCTGGTGATGGGGCTGGACATCACGAGCGCGAACGCTACCGTGAGCACTCCCCACGGCTCCATCACTGCAGCTTGGGAACGTGACGACACCCAACTCCGCGTTTCAATCACAGCCCCCATCGGGACGGAAGGCGTGTTCCAAGTGGCACATCTCAACTCCAGCACCTACCGGCAGAGTCTCAACGGCACCGGGGAGCCCATTTCATTCACCGTCCAGCTATAGGTGAAGCCACTGCAACTTGGCTTCTACATCAAAAATGTAGCCATACCTTCCATCTGTCATACCCGATATTCTCTCCCTTTTAGAATTCCATCGTGTGTCGCGCACATCAAACCGCACCAAGACTCATAATACCGGTATTATAACGTTATGGTGGGCTCGACGCCTGCCGCCCGGCAGCCCCGCGCTGCGCCACCAGCCACGCGCCGCGCGCCTGAAGCTGCCGGCCCGGAGACGAAGAAGCGCCGTACGACCGCACCCGCAGCAGCTCCTGTGACCGCCGCCGCCAAGCCGCTGAACCGCAAGCGCTTCCTGCGCTTCCTCAAGTCGCACGAGCTCAAGTTCGGGCTGGCGCCCGTGGCGCGCGACGAGACGTCGGGCGAGGTGACGCTGGTGGTGTGCCGCTTCTGCCAGCACTTCGGGCGCGAGCAGCGGCCGGACAAGCAGCGGCGCAGCACCAGGAACGTCAAGTACTTCCGCAACTCGTTCCGCACGGACCAGTACCAGCAGCACCACGAGCTGTCGCACTGCGAGGCGTGGAAGCGCTACCAGGCCTGTAGCGACGACGACAAGCGAGCCTTCTTCCCGCTGCCCGAGGGCGCCACGCCCGAGGTGCCCGTGCAACCCGTGGCGCCCCCGCAGAAGCTCAAGGTCGAGCTCGCGCCCGGCGAGGTCTGGGCGCTCGAGCCTACGCGCGAGGAGCGGCGCCGGTTCTTCGAGCTCGCGCCGGCAATCGTGGAACTCGTGGCCGTCATGGCCATCGGTGCCACGCAGCCCACGGTGCAGAACGTCATTGAGAAGCAGAGCCACCACTTGATGGAGCACGCGCACGAGCCGCGCTCAATGCCGTGGCCAGGTGGATCCCGCCGGACGACACGTTCCAGTCGTGCACGCTCGTGGGCACCGTGGTGGACCCGTTGTACCGCGTGGTGGCCTTCTCTCGCGCGCAGGTCGACTGCTTGGTGGAGCTGGCCGCGGCGGGCTTGTCGTTCCGACAGATTTCGAGTGCGATGCGGTCGTTTCGGTCGCATGCGCCGGTGCTGCTTCGTGATGTGGTGAGGAATCGAGGCGCGGAGGGCGATGCCGCCGCCACCGCAAATAAACAGCTCCAAGGAGCTCAGAACGCGAGCCCGCAATACAACGAGGAGCAGACGGCAGAGTTTGTACGACTGATCATCGCGGCGAGCTTGAGCGTGACTGCAAGGCTTCTGCGTGGATGCTGGGCCTTTTCGTTGGTGTTGAAGGCGTCGATGGAACACGCACCGGCGCGGTCGTATTTGGAGTTTCGAGTGAAGGTGTATGGTGGAGGTGTGATGCACAACGTGCACCTCCTTTCAATCCCATGTTTTGAGGGCAAGTGCAAAATGATGATGTACAGTACTCTGGAAAGAGTACTAACCGTTGTCCTGCCTAACTGGAGACAGCGTCTCATTGGTGTGGCGACTGATGGAGATGCCCAAATGCCTGATCGAGTACTGGAAATTGTTGCGCGTTTGCAGCAAGAAACAGCAACTCCTGTGGTATACCGCTCCTCGAGTGGGTGCCACCAGTTAGATTGTATTGTGACGAACTTTTATTCATCCCTACAAGGCGGCTGCTTCCTGTTGGTTCTGAAGGAGCTCTCTGCGTATATCCGGCGAGAACCGCAACTTCTCGAGAGAATGACAGCGCCTCCTCCAACCCCAGTTGCTCCGGCAGCTCGAAGGATAGATGGATTGCGCTTGGAAAGGAAACTAACTGGATTGCGGCTCATCGCGAGTTAATTTACCAGCATTTGGAGGTTGAGAAGCCTCCAAGCGCACCTGATAGAACATGGTGGTTATTTTTCGCGACGGTCGATTGGGTTGCTACTCGAGCGAACGAGACCTTCACCAAGTTGCTACGTAACCACACGACCATTGCCGATCAGATTGAAAGCGTAGCTGCGTTCTCCAGGGACTGTGCTACTTCCTTTCACGCGCTAGGACCGCTGGATGATCCGCTCTTAGCAAACGTAGTCCATGACAAGATGTACAAGTCACGCAAGGGCCGCTTCGCATTGAGCAAACCGAGCATGCTCGCATTCATCAAGGAGATCGACGTGTTGTCACATGATATTATCAACACCACCGATGATCCTATGGTAGACCTGGCCGCCGAAAACCTGTCAATTTGCGGAGTAAGCATGATCGAGGCTCTGCTGGAGCTCAGCGCTGTGCTCAGCGACGAAGGATGCAACGGCACGCAACGTGGGCTCAACAAACCCAAGGTGTCCGAGTTTCTACCCCCAACGCTACCTCACGAGCTTGCGCAGCTCAGCGGCCGCGAGTTCACATCGTTGCTTCGGACGTACGGTCCGATGGTGCGCACCTTCCTGTCCGAGGAAGACATTGACATCATGGACCAGGAGCTGCAAGGTCTGCGTCGAGGCGCTGTTCGCGAGTCGGTGCTCAGCGCTGCGTTGGCCAACTGCAATGCTGACACGCGGTTCGAAGAAGCGTGGGCGCTGACAGAGCGCCGGTTCAAGCTGCTCGAGTGCTTCGCCGGCGGGTTCGCGAGCTTGTATTCCTGCGACCCAATCACCACCCAAGGCGGCACCAGCGACCTGTCGCTGTGCCGCATCGACATGGACACAGCACGCGTACTGCTCGCAGACTTTGCGCTGGAAGGGTCTCTGCACGCGCAGCAGTTCCCCGCGCTCATGGTGTTGAACGAGAAGCTGGACGCCGAGGCAAGCCGAGCCAACAGAGCAGCGAACGCGAACACGACCGTGGTGTGAGAGATAGTCGACGTCAGTCCATCAGTTTTGCATCCAGGATAAATGTAATACTCCGCGCAGTTGTGTACATGTATTCCCGAGACGTCGGATATCAACAACACCACTGCACCCGTCCTGCAATGCGTGTCAATAGCTTCAACTTTGTGTTGAAGTCAGTGCTCGGTGAACCCAAAACCCCACGCCACACCATTTGTACACCAAATATAAAGCAAAAAATTGTCAGCAGCTCGTCACATTCCTCAGAAGTTCCATCGTCCCCCAAGATGTCCCGCTTCCTGGCAGAACCCATCACGACCAAGGCCTCCGAGAGCTTCACGGCGCCCGGCATGACCATCGGCAGGTCCAGTATGCAGGGCTGGCGCGACACCATGGAGGTAGAACGCCCTACCTGCAGCTGCGAGCGGTCGAGTCGACGTTGTGACACAATACCTAATTATTATATTTATTTATTATCAATAGGACGTGGATATTGTGAGCATCCCCATGCACCCAGACGTGCCGCTCACCACCTGCGTCGCTGTGTTTGACGGCCACGGAGGACCCGCCGTCTCCACGTACATGTACGTGGCCTTCTGGCTGAATTATGATGCATAGTGACGATTGCACTGACTGTTGCTGTTGTTATTGGTGTTGCTGCAGAGCTGAGAAAATCGTGGGGGCTATCACGGCCACGGAGGCCTTCAAGAAGGACCACAAGTCGCCGGAATCGCTGGCTGTGGCTCTGTGTGAGGGCTTCATGGCCGCCGACGAGATGCTGAAGGAGGACCCGGAGTTCGCCACGTCCAGCGACGAGGTGGGCTCCACTGGGCTCTTCGCCATCGTCACGCCCACGGACATTGTTTGTGCCAATGTGGGCGACTCGCGCTGCATTCTGAGCAACGCCAAAACGCCGGAGGTACTGCAACTATCGGTGGACCACAAGCCTGACTTAGAGTTCGAGAAGCAGCGCATTGTGGCGGCGGGAGGCACAGTCTTCCGCGGCCGTGTGTGCGGTGGCGTGGCTGTCTCGCGGAGCTTCGGTGATTTGTGGTTCAAGCGCAACGCCGATCTCAAGCCCCACCAGCAGCTGGTGACGTCCGAGCCCTGTGTGCGTGTGCAGCGCCGCGATCCCGCGGACGAGTTCCTGGTGCTCTGCTGTGATGGTATCTACGACGTCATGAGCAACGACCAGCTGCGCAAGTTCATCCGCAGCAAGGTCAAGAACGGCGTGAAGAACCCCAAGGAAATCGCTGAGAACCTGCTCGACGAGTGTCTGGCCAAGGGCAGCCGCGATAACATGAGTGCTGTCATCGTGCTCTTTGAAGCTGGTCTCAAGAAGTAACTAGCCTTTTCGCCAGCAAGGAAGCCATGCATAGCTGGGTGCATCTCGCACTGCGCGATAGGCTTCGCTTGTTTTATTCTATCTTAACTCTGTGTTTTTCGCTTCATACAAACAGGTCGCTGTTTACCCTCAGAAGCGTTTTGTGTTGGTTGCCTCTACTCAATGGATGTTTGTAGTTGGGGATTCGTGACGTACTCGTACAGCAAGCTCGCGCGCAGAGATTCCATGTGCTTCTTGGTGCTATTGCTAACGGACGCGTCCGGATCGTGATCATGTTTCCCATCGATATGTGGTAGCAGCAGCATTGGGTATCGATGTACAAGCATCATGAGCATTGGGCGGTACGCTTCCGGTGCAGGTGCGTCGAAATCACTTCCAAGCTCCACGGCACAACGAAAGCAGCGCACCACATCTGTGTCCACGAGCAGGTCGGGAGTCGGTGGTATCTGTTCTTTGCCAAGAAACTCGAGCGCCTGCAATGCATTCTGTTCAACGCACACGACTGCGGCGTACGCGAGGTAACGCAATGCGTAGCAACACTGGAATCGTGGCCTGCGAGGAAAATATTTCTCCCATCTGCACATGCCATACAACAAGCACTCGTGAATATCCGCTGATAACGCAGCGGCTGGGCTGGAGGTGCTTGCAGTTGCTGGAGCAGGATAAAGCAGGAGCTCCATTATCTCGATCTGGTTGTGTGCGGCGGCACAAGAGAAGGCGTATCCAAACAGCTCTTGAACAGGTTCACTGAAAACCGCGTACCGAGTCTGCAGATCTACCACGCTGGATCGGCACATCTCGAAGTTACCTTCCGTGCACGCCTGCACAAACTTCTCCTCCAGCTCAGTAGGTATCATGACGAGTGCACGGGTAGCCACCGCGGCCACGGAGATCTTCCAATGCCAAAACGACGCGAATAATAACTCTTGTGATTGTCAGACGTTACTTGGCCTTCCTACTACAGACCCCTCCTGCTTGGACAAAACTTTGGAGAGCCCAAATCTACGGATCTCTTGCGTCGTCGTAGATTTTGACGATGGAAACGAGGTCGCACTTCATCTGCGTGATAGGACACTCGCCATGCTGCTCAACATGGCGGTATATACACGGGTAGCAGAAAACGTATCCAGAAGGTGCCATGGCGGGGTTGACTCGTTTCTTCTTGCACAGCGGGCACAGCGCGGGGTCCATGGTAGCCAACGTCAACGCTTGGCCGGAAAATTGCGGCGGTAGTGGCGGCGGCGGGATCGGTGCGTCAGTGCCGGTGAGACGCAGCTTGGCCGCCACGCCCTCTTCCGAGTACATCCACTCGACGAACTTGTATCCGGCAATACCCAGCAAAAGCAACACATACGAGTGATCCAGCGTCGCCCACGCTGCACGAAGCGCCAGTCTCCGAGCCTTGTCAAACAGCCCAGGCCCACCCAGCTTCTCCATCAGCTTCTCACGATAATTGATTCATTCTGCCGGAACGCCGATTCATCATCTGGCGTGACCCGCACGAGCACCGTCTTCATAATACGCAAGAACGGCGAGAAGTACTGCGTGTCTCCGAAGAGATACAGCCACTGGTAGAGGAAGAAAGACCCTTCGTACGCGAAGTGCGCGAACGGGTACGTCGCCACGAAGCCCTTCTTCAACGTCCGCAGGTAGGCGAACCCACGCAGCCGTCGCAGGAAGTCCCCCATCCGTTGCTCCCTCCGTCCAGCCTCGGCAGTCCCCGCACCCGCGGTCGTCGTCCGCATTAACTGCTCCGCCGTCTCCTTGTGATACGCGTCCAGCTTCGACTTCACGTACGGCACCAGCACCTACCCCAAATATCAATGCACCACCGACGTTAGCACTCTACACCTACCACTCGCACTACTATATGCGAAAATACTATGCTACCGACGTACAGCGAAGAGCAGCGCGAGCTTCCTGGCTCTCGGCGTGAGGGGCGACGTGGCGGGCTCCGCCCCCTCGGCCGCCGGCGCGTGCAGCATGACGCGCTTCATGCCGTAGAACTTCTCGGTGGCCAGGCCGTCGTAGCGCGACAGGAAGTAGCTCTCGATGCAGTAGCGCAGCAGCGCGTAGCTCTCGTCCAAGCGGCGCACGGGCAGCGCCAGCGCCAGCCGCGGGTACGACTCGCACAGCGTGTGCGCCAGGTACTCCACCGCCGGCTTGAAGCCCGCGGCCATGCGCTCCTGCATCAGAAGCTCGAACAGCGACGGCGCCTTGGCCGAGGCGTCGGCCGCGCCCTCGTCCGCGGCGAAGCCCTGCGTCTGCTCCAGGAACAGCATCGCGTTGACGCAGTCAAAGTCGGCAATGACCCGCTAGCGGCTTCAATTAGCCCTTGGGGCGACCGTCGCGCGACATCCCCTTGCAGCGACCGTCCAGCTACCGTCACGCAACATCGTCGGCGTTGGCGTCAGATACGCCGCTTGTTTCGCTCGCACAACGCTATATCATGTTCATCATTATATTCATTTATACACGTATATCTTAACTCTTATTCAATATAATATGAAAGAAGATAGAACTTCTGCAAGCAGGGTATCAAATTATGCGTCGTGGTTGAAGTTGGTGATGAGACGCAATGCATCCAATCACAGGGCCTGATGCGACGCAGCATTTAACGCGGTTCAACTCGACCGCTTCACTTCCGCTTCTGCCTCCTCGTCGACGCCGCCATGGCCATGCTGCTGCGCCGCGCCGCCCCCTCGTCCCGCCGCCTCTTCAGCACGCGCGTGGCCGACACCGACGTGGTGATCGCCAGCTACGCGCGCACGCCCATCGCGTGCTTCAACGGCTCGTTCGCGCCGCTGTCCGCGCCCGAGCTGGGCGCCGTGGCCAACGCCGCCGCCGTCGCGCGCGCCGGGCTCGAGCCCGCGCAGATCCAGGAGGCCTTCCTGGGCAACGTGGTGAGCGCCGGCATCGGTCAGGCGCCAGCACGCCAGTCCGTGCTCAAGGCGGGCTTCCCGGACTTCATCCCGTGCACGACGGTCAACAAGGTGTGCGCGTCCGGCATGAAGGCGCTGGCCATCGGCGCGCAGAGCCTGCTGAGCGGCAGCCAGCAGCTGGTGCTGGCCGGCGGCTTCGAGAGCATGACCAACGTGCCGCACTACCTGCCCAAGGCGCGCGCGGGCTACCGCCTGGGCAACGGCACGCTGGTGGACGGCGTGATCCACGACGGGCTCTGGGACCCGTACAACGACCAGCACATGGGCATGTGCGGCGAGAAGTGCGCCGAGGACTTCGGCTTCTCCCGCGAGGACCAGGACGCCTTCGCCATCGAGAGCTACCGCCGCGCCGTGGACGCCAGCGAGCGCGGCTTCTTCAAGGCGGAGATCACGCCCGTGACCGTCAAGAGCCGCCGCGGCGACCAGGTCTTCGACACGGACGAGGAGATGTTCAACACCAAGACGGACAAGATCCCGACGCTGCGCCCCGCCTTCAAGAAGGACGGCACCATCACAGCCGCCAACGCCTCCACGCTCAACGACGGCGCAGCTGCGATGGTGCTCATGACGGGAGCCAAGGCCCGCGAGCTCGGCGTCACGCCTCTCGCGCGTATCCGCGGCTTTGCCGACGCTGCGCAGGACCCCGTGGAGTTCACCATTGCCCCTCCAAGGCAGTGCCGCTGGCGCTGCACCACGCCGGCCTGCAGCTCAGCGACGTTGACTACCACGAGATCAACGAGGCCTTCTCGGTCGTGGCCCTGGCCAACATGCGTCTCATGAACATCCCGCACGACCGTGTCAACGTCAACGGCGGCGCCGTCGCTATCGGACACCCGATTGGCGTGTCCGGCACGCGCATCGTGGGTACCCTGATCCACATTCTCAAGGAGAAGGATGCCACTATCGGCTGTGCATCTATCTGCAATGGTGGCGGTGGCGCAGGTGCCATGGTCATCGAGCGCTTGAACTAGGGCCTGCAGTAGGCCTCCACCAAACGTAAAAGACAAAGTGAACGGTAATCAATACGCTGCCATTTAACATTAGCAGGGCATTTCAACTGTACAGACAGGCAGGCAGGCGTGCATCGACTTCAACCCGTTGATGCACCCTCGGAAACGCAAAATTGCTGTCGTCACCGCAGTGTGGCGAAGATCTCCTGCAAGTTCTTACGCAGCAGAAAGCGCTGGTCTTCGGTGAGCTCGTGCGCGTCGCACATGGTCTCCACGAACGACTCGATCTGCGAGAGAGGCACCTCAAACTCTAGCATACTCAGTGTGAACGACCCCAGCTGGCCGAATACAATGTTGTGGACGCGGCATACGGCCTCCTCGCGCGATGACAAGCCTATAACATCGTACGCAACACGAAGCCAAGCTCCGTTATTGCCTTTTCGGAGCTGTTGCATCATAGCGCAGACTTACCATCGTGTTTGGGCCCACCGCTGGGGAGTTCTTCCCATGGACACGGCTGTGGTGTCCGTTGTAGCTCTTCTCCGATCGCTAGCAAAAGTGCCTTCTCCCAAAACTAACACAACAATATCAAATGTAAAAAGCTAACGTCGAGCATAGCACCACAAAGGGCCTAGTACTCACCGAAGGCGCTTTCCAAATGGCATGCTTCTTCACCTCTTCTTGCAAATAGGTCCGGGTGGCACCGCGTCCAATTCCCCCACCATGAAGCAGCGGGTGTGACTCGTCTACATACTGAAGCAACTCCTCACTCGTACGCTCCGTGTAGTCCCTGCAATCTGCACACAATGAGGACCTGCGTCGCCTCAAGTCCTCAGCCTCATCATCAAAGGAATGGGTGCATCCATTCCGCAATGGATCTCCACCATTTTGCTTTCCTCCATTTGATGCCGATCGAGTGTCTTGCTGCGACTTCGGATAATAGAACGTCTCAGCCAAGATCATCGCCGTTTTTGCCGCTTTGATGTCGTCTTCCCGGACACATTCATCCAGGAACGCATTGAAGCTAGCGACAAGTGCATCAAAACTTGCTTGGTCCTTCACCTTCGTCTCTAAGCTGCGTTGTCGATTCAAGCACTTCACAAACAAGGCGCGCCCTTCTGCTGTTTTGCAAATATCGCCCACGAGAGCCTCGGCTGACGACTTGGTTTGATGGTTGCAGGATTCTTGTGGCGATGGAACAGACTCACTACTATCAGTAGCACTCCCTGGTGGCCGAGGGAGTTCTTCTCTTGCTTTGTTTTCTTCCAACTCACTGAACGTCGAGCCATGTACCGCGTCTTCTGCGAAATATTGGTGAAGAGCAGCGCTCATCGGGGTCTGCATCAGCACACTATGCGGACTATCTAAGGGCGCCACGGATGTCATAGCGGCGATAGCAGGGTTGATAGCAGGTCCCCGTCGCGGAGAGGACGATGCCGTTGTCGAGGCCGTTGATGAAGTCGGCGACGCAAATGAGCCATCCTCGGCGCTGCTTCGGCGTTCCAGCAGACCAAGCGGGTGTCTTCTAGTCGCCGCTGCATGGTCCACCTGCATTTTACCCCACTGCCAATCCAGCAACGCCAACGCTTTCCCCTGGAAGTGCATATTGTCCGGGTCGCGCTGGTTATGGATGAGCAGCTGGATGTCCTCCGCGCGACTCAAGCTCTGCACGTGCGTTTCCAGCGACGCCAGCATTTGCTGCGAGACCTGCAGGCGCTCCTTCTCCACGTGGAGGAACCTGTGCAAGCTGGCATTGAGCTGGTCCAGCCTCTCCTCCTCCGCCTTCTGGTACGCCACACTCACCGCCATCGTCATCTCGTCCCGGGCAATGATGCGGTTGTACATGGTCGTCTTCGCGCGCGCGCGAGCCATCACCGCCTGTGCCTGCTCTTCTTCACACCTGGCGACGCGCGCCGCCAGCCGCTGCAGCTCAAACTCCGGCACGCCAATGCCCTGGAACACAACAACTCAATCAGCTCTGCTCGTCCTGCTCTCCACTGCACCCCACGACCATAACGCACATGCAGTGCGAGCCTCTGTCTGTCCTTAGCATCACGAAGCTCCGCCGTGGCCTTGCTCAGCCTGCCGGCCGCGTCTCGGTGAGCGGCTGCGGCCTCCTCGTACTCGGCGTTGGCGTTGAGGATCTCGCCCTGCAGCGTCTGGATGTACGTCTCGGACGCGTCCTGCAGCGACTCGAGCGGCCCCGCGACCTGCTCGTCCAGCACCTGCGCCATGAGCAGCTGCTGCCTGCAGCTGGCGTCCACGAAGCCGCGCAGCTCCAGCAGCGCGCGCCTGACGCCCGTGCCCGGCTCCTCCAGCGCGCCGATCTCGGCCAGCAGCAGCGCGCGCAGCTGCTCGCTCGCGCCGCGCTCGGCCTCCGCCTTGCGCCGGAAGAAGGCCGCCAGGCCCTGCATGCTGCGCTTGCCCTTGTCCGCGTGCTCGTAGATGGCGCCGAACGGCACCTGGCAGAACGTACGGCGCCAGTGGTTCTCCTCGTCCTCCCACCCGCTCGCCATGCTCGACTCGACTAGGAATACTTAGCGAAGCTCTTGAAGTGTGGAGGAGCGGTGCTGTTGCGCTGTTGAAATGGTGTTTCAGCTGGAGAGAGGGGAAGCTGACTTTGGGGTTGTATGCGGACGTGCAAGTGTGGCTGCTGGCCAACTGCGGCGGGCCAAGTTGAAGTTGACGTGTCCGGTCAAAAGTGTATTCTGCACAAATGGTGGCGCTCCTTTTTACTTGTTCGCGTGACGTCGCCACTCGCTTCTTCTTCTTCTCTCTCTTTCTCTCTTCTGCTCGCCTGCAAACTACCTAAGTGCTAGCTATCTCCTACTCGACTATTTCGCTACCGACTAATAATCCCCTCCTTCCGACCGTCCGCTCACTCGTTCCGCTCGTCTCCTGCGCCAAGCATGCTCACGCCTCTCCGATCTTCGTTCTGCTCAGTTCTGTCCGTCGTTGTCTTGGTATTCGAGACGCCTCATCGCTGCGGCGCTATCTTGAAACACACCGCAGCATTCCTCCGTCGACCCCGTTTCCTCCTCTGTGCGCATGACGAGCGCCAGGAGAGTGCGAATATGCTCAAGCGTGAGCTACGTTGCGGGCTTGTGCTTATGTCAGGCACGACGGATGCCTGCACTGCCCAGCTGGATCCTTGTCTGGAGTCGCATTCTATCTGTACTGCCGATGGTACTCTGCTGCGGACGAAGGCAGATCGTATTCCAGAGATGTTGGTTCCTTGCGCAGATCGTCCACGTCAGGTGTTGCTTCACCGCTCATCATCCGTCCGAACGACGCGGAGTCTAGTGGGTGCTCAGCGACCCCGGTCTCGTGCTGCTGCTCGTGGGAGCGATTGGATGGGAGATAGTCTTGCTGCAAAAATCCGCCCAACGAGCTGTACGGCGCACTGTTGCCGCCCTCGTTGTGCATTCCAAATGCACCTCGCCCGACACCGTCACCTCCAAAACCACTGTCGATAGACAGACCAATGCCCATCATCCCGTTGCCGAATCCATCGCCGCTAGGATTGACTGCGGCTTCGTTGTTTCCGTAGCCGTTGTCGGAGTTCGAGTGCCAAGCACTTGATCCGTGAAGCGGAGCACCACCATTACGCTGGTTGGAAAACATGGAGAAGAGCGGCGTAGGAGCAGGCGGCAACGGAGGCTGTTGCTGCTGCTGCTGGCTTGGCGGTAGTGACGGAGAACCCCACGACTGCTGCTTCCACGGCGCTGCTTGCCACGACAGATTCGAAGACGACTCAGCGGTATCGTCCACGAGGCCGTGCGGCAGATAGCTTGACTCGGATGGCGACCCGAGAGGAATGTCCGCAGAGAGCTGAGGGCCCGAACTAGGAGACAGCTTCCACTGCTCGATCACCGGGTCAGTGTCAAGAGGGTGTAGAGCAACGTCCAACGGCGACAAGTGTCCGTTCGTAGCTGACACGGTGGCCGCATCAACGAGTTGATCCGACGATCCACGAGACGAAGAGCTTGCTGACAGCGGCGGCGAGGCTGCGCTGCTGCCACCACCCAGGATGCCTCCACCACGCGACGATCCGCCATCCCCAAGCACGAGGCTTGAGAGGGCATCTGCAACGCCGCTAATCGTGGAGGTATCGAGACTGATACCATTGCCCACACTGCCGGCATCTCCATTGCTGGAAAGAGGTCGAGGTGACGTCACTGAAGAAGACGGAAGCATGCCATTGGAGCTCGAAGTCTTTGGCAACCCCCGACCACCGAACCGAACAGCCGCAGCGTAGCCTCCCAGCATGCCGTTGGGCATAAGGTTGGCCGAAGCCGACGTGGTCCGGCTCAGCTTCTCAGATCCCATCGCAGCAGCGAGGCCACTAGTAGATGGAACACTGCCAGAGAGCGATACAGGCGGTGTCGTTGAGGTACTAAGGTCGTCCAGGCTTCCCACGGATCCAGGACCGGAAGGACCGCTGAAAGAACCTCCGCGCGACGAGACCGAACGCGGAGGGGGCACGTCCGTGCGCGGAACAGCGCGCTTCACCTCGACCGACTTACCGTCAATCACATGGTTCTTGTCCTGTAAGACCAGCTCCACACTGGCTTCACTTTCGAAAATGACAAAACCAAAGCCACGCGACTTGTTCGTCTCGCGATTGAACATCACCTCAGCCGACACCACCTTGCCATACTGCATAAAATACTTCTTAAAGTCCGCTGCGACAAGGAGCACAACACATAAGTTCATGACGGGGTTAGTCCAGCGCCTACAATACTCTAAAGCGCAGACGCGAGGCCAGACGTACCATCCTTCGTTTCATAATGTAGGCCGCCCACGAATATTTTTTTCGTGGCGCCGACAGCACTGTTCGCGCTGATGCTGGATATTGAATTGCTGCTATTGCCACGACTTGACGACGATCCATTCCCGATATCGCGCATGCTCTCTGCCCGCGGGACGGCTCGCTTAGCTTCAACCTGCACAACGAAGCACAAGATAGTCAGTGACCGAAGTCAACTAGATGACAAGCAGAGGGGGATAAACATCGCGACGTACTCTACGGCTGTCTAGGATGTGGTTGGGCTGTGCCAACGCTCTATCAACACATGCAGGGTCCGCATACGTAATAAAGCCGAAGCCTCGTGATCGTCTAGAAATCGGGTCCTTCATCACCACGGCGTCCGTGACCGTGCCGTATGCCCCGAAGTACGACCGGAGTTTCTCTGCGAAATTCAACACAATAACATCCAATGACATCGTCAGTTCTCCATCCTCTCCCCGCCCTTACCAGCCTCTCTTCACGCACCATCGGTCGTCTCGTACGAGAGTCCCCCGATGAAGATTTTTCTGCATACAAAAACATACATAGAGAGAGAAAAAAACAATTCGAACACGTGGTCAGTCACCGTGCTCCCTCCCCCTCCCTCCTCCCCCCTGGCGGCCGGTGCACCAAGCACCAGCCCACGACGACGAGGAAAAGGAAGGAAGGCTCTGCATCTAACGCAGCAGCTAGCCACGGGGGCCAGCCAGTTCCACGCGTGCTCACCCTAACTTGGTTGTGTCTGCCATCCTCGAGTCGCCCACTGCGATAAGTTGGAGCCAAGTTCAAAGTCGGAGCGCGCGCGACTTCTCTAGGCGCTACGCTGGTGTGTGTGTCTGCTGCGTCTGCGGTGCTGTGCTGGCTCGCACGGGGGCCGGAGCGAAGCGCAGGGAATCCTCTGGCGAGCTGCCTCGGTCGACGGCAACGGGCGCGGGCGCCTCTCTGCTCTTCTGTGCGCTGCGGGTTGCGGCCTGCGGCGGGTGCGTGCGGCCGGCGAGTGTCGAGGCGGAGGAGACGCGTGCTCTGCTCTGCTGTGCTGCGCTGTGTCTCGCTCGGCGCTGCAAAGCTTCTCGCGCTTTTGGATGTCGTTCGGTCGGGTCGGCGTGTTGGTTTTGGTTCAGGTCGAAGGCGGCGCATAGAGTGGCCGGCTAGCGACAATATTGCGCTAGCGCAAGCGACCAGATGGCGGCGTGGTCGCACGCGATTGGGCGGGAGTTTGAAAGTATCCCCGGATTGGTCGGGATGTTTGACTTTCGCGTTGGGGCGGCTGTAGTAGTGTACTGTACTGTAGTAAGCTGAATTTCCAGCCCGAGGCAACGGCACTCTCTGCACTAAGCGCCCTCCACCTGCTCCTGGAGCACGCAGTATTTTATTGACGGGTTGCTCGCCGGCTTGTGCGGCCATGGTCACAGGCAATAGGAGGGCCTTCGAGAATCTCCGTCTACTCCGCTGAGAAAAATGACTTGGGCTCACTATGGCCTCTCCATGCCACCTCAGACGCTGGATAAGTGAGCCGCCTCCCCTATTCGCGCTACGTACGAACTTCACTCACTTTCAGGCCCGAGCCTGGGGCTGGGAGCTGAATCCACCTGTGCGCGCTGAGTCAGAGCCCGTCGCAGCTTCTGCAGTGCCCAGGATGGGGACAGCCACGTGCCAGCGCTGGAAAACGCGACTCAAATCTGCCTCAGCCCTCTTTTTGGTCATAAACTTGTGTCCCCATGTATTGAGCAAATTGCAACAGACAAGAGGTTCAGCTCGAGCCCAAAGAGTCTTCCGCCAGTGCACTGCCGCCAGGCTGTGGTGGCATTACATACTGCCTGCAACCCGCGCCATCATGGCGTCAATTGACACAAGGGGATCAAGGCGGCTCGACCGTCGAGATCTGGCTCCCGAGTTCCAGGTTCCAGTCCAGAAATCAAGTTCAACTTGGACCAGTTAAATCCGGCCGGCGCTGGAACCGTTAAATCCGCGTGTACCAATAACCCGGTACATTTTGGCGGTGGTGCTTTAACGCCGCACACTTGGCCTGAAGCTCGAGGATCCCTGATACCAGAATGCTGCTGCGCCGCTCCGTGGCGTCCCTGTCGCGCCCCGCGCACCCGCTGCTGCGCGCCTCCGCCTTCAGCTCGGACGCTGCTGCGGCCGACAAGAAGCCGCTGAGCGACACGCTGCGCGAGCTGCGCGCCAGCGAGCACTTCGACCTGATCGTGATCGGCAGCGGCCCCGCCGGCCAGAAGTGCGCCATCGACAGCGCCAAGCACGGCAAGTCTGTGGCCATCATCGACAAGCGCGACATGATGGGCGGCGTCTGCGTGCACACGGGCACTGTGCCCTCCAAGGTGCCGGCCGCATCGACAGGGAATGAGAGATATAGGGGTTCTTTTAGCTAACACAATGGCATTGCGGCTGTAGACGTTCCGCGAGGCCGCCCTGCACTTGACGGGGTACCGACACAAGGCCTTCTACAACGGGCAGGCGGGCCCGAGCAAGCGCTTCGGCGTGGAGGACATCCTGCAGCGCGTGCGGAAGGTGGAGGACGCCGAGACGGACATCACGCGCCACCAGCTCATGCGCAACGGCGTGCAGCTCATCAACGGCACGGCCCGCTTCCTGCCGGGTAACAAACACATGGTGGCTGTGCTGTCCAACGAGTCGTACGAGACGGCCACGGACGCCAAGCGCCACACCAGCGCCGACATCTGCAAGCGGTAACGTTGATATTTTTTTGTTTTGTTTAATATTGTTGTGGGAACTGATGGCTTATATGCCTTTTGTTTCACGACGTTGGTAGTGTGCTGACGGCCGACAAGTTCCTGGTGTGTGTGGGAACGCGTCCCGCGCGCCGCCCCGACATCCCGTTCGATGGCGAGACGATCTTTGATAGTGACCAGCTGCTGTGGGGCAAGGTGAAGACGGTCCCGCGCCGCCTGATTGTCGTGGGCGCCGGCGTCGTGGGCATGGAGTACGCGTCGATGATGACGATCATCCCCGGCACGGACGTGACGGTGATCGACGGACGCCAGGAGATCCTCAACATGGCGGACAAGGAGGTGTCCGAGGCGCTTTGCTACTCCATGGCCCAAACTGGAACCCGGTTCCTCGTTGGCGAGACCATCAAGAGCGTTGAGAAGACCCCGAAGGGCGAGGTGTTCGTGCACCTGGAGAGCGGCAAGAATGTTGTCGGTGACGGTCTGCTGTACACGGTCGGACGCCAGGGCAACGTGGAGGGACTGAACCTGGAAGCCGTTGGACTTGAGCCGGACAAACGTGGACGCATCAAGGTTGACAACAACTTCCAGACTGCGGTGCCTCATATGTACGTGAATTCGCTTTGGTTGAAAGCGCAGGCTTTCTAGATACTTATCACATGTGGTATTATGCAGTTATGCTGCAGGCGACATCATCGGTTTCCCGGGACTTGCCTCAACCTCGATGGAGCAGGGACGACTTGCTTCCGTCCACATGCGCACATCCAAGCCACTCAACAACATGGAGCTGTCTGACGACAAGAAGATGGACGACCCCGACCGAGTGCGTACGCGTATGCGCTCCGGTGAGGTGTTCCCCTTCGGTATCTACACCGTGCCAGAGATCTCGATGGTCGGCAAGAACGAGCAGCAGCTCACGAAGGAGCAGGTTCCGTACGAGGTGGGTGTGGCTCGTTACGAGGAGCTGGCAAGGGGCCAGATGCTGGGCGGTGTGCCCGGCTTCCTGAAGATCATCTTCTGCCCCGAAACGCTCGAGGTCTTGGGCGTTCACGCTATTGGCGAGGGTGCCACCGAGATTATTCACATTGGCCAGGTGGTCATGTCTACTGGCGGCACTCTGGAGTACTTCCGCAACGCTGTGTTCAACTATCCGACGCTTGCGGAGGCGTATCGCGTGGCTGCACTCAACGGCCTTCGTAAGATTGACCGCTTGCGCGAGTAAGCATCACGTCGAGGGTTACAAAAGATGAACCGAGGCAACGCAAAGGAGCCACGAGGTTGAAAGCAAGCTCGCAGCAGCATGAATGCACCAGTGATAGACATTCAGGAAAAACAAAAACAACGACAAATTGGATGCGTACACGAATTTGGTTTGGAATTGTGAAGCGGCGCGTAGGTTGAGGCAGAATGGGCCAAGCGAGTAGCGCGCTGTGGCCGTCGCGGGAGGTGTGCGACTTGAGCGAGGAGCAGATCGAGGAAGTCCACATGATCACCTCACGTGTGAAGGACCACCGGCGCAATTGTACGCGTGGCCTGATCTTGTCTAACTTGCTCTGTCTGTTGCGTCCGCAGTTCCGCCAAAGGAGATCCACCGCATCCGGCGGAAGTACAAGACGATCGTGAAGAGCGAAGACATGACAAAGGACGAGTTTTACTCACTGCCTGCCATCTCTGTGAACCCGCTACGGGATCAGTTGTTCAAGTCGCTGGAGCTTTCGCCTGCGCAGACGATCACCTTCGCGGTATGCCCCTTAGCAGAAATCGCTCAAGGCGTGATGGTTGACCCCGATAATTGCTTCGAATGCAGGAATTCGCCAAGTTCGTTCAGATCTTCAGCTACAGCAGTTCCCAGGACGCCAAGCTCAAAGGTTTGCGCTGCACAATAACCAGCTTCGTTCACTGGAAACGTTCACAATTTTTGTTTGCAGAAGCGTTCAAGATCCACGACTTCGACGGCGACGGCAAGGTCTCCCGCGACGATCTCCGAGCGTACTGCGCGCTCGTGTTCCCCAAGGTCCCCGAAAGCGAGGGTGACGGCGCCGTGCAGGCACAGCAGGAGGTGAACAGTATATTTGCATCTGTATCAGACAACCCATACGCGGTCGCATCTGGATTGACAAATTTGTGCTCGCAGGTGCTGGAGACGCTGATCGAGCACGTCCTGAGCGAGGCCTCGTCGGCGCCGGCCCGGGACTACCTCCTCTACGACGACTTCGTCAAGGCGAGTTGGCCAACAGCTACAGGAGATTACTTCTATGTCGCCGACTCACTTCAACATGCAGGTGATCCAGTCGACGGACTTCGAGAGCCGGCTGATCGTCCCGTTCTGACCGCGACGCCACGCTCGACCAGTCAATAGCGTCGCCGCGTCGCATCCGCATTTCTCCATCGAAACGGCAACCAGCCATCGGTGTTCGAGTATTGCCAGTGTATTGCCAACACCATCGCAGCCGGCACTCACGCTGGCCACTTGGGTAAGTAAATGAACCAGCACCTGCAGACGTGGATTCGCCTAACGTCACCAAGCAAAACTCATGTCATTTTCTCATCGAGTAAAAAACGCTTTCCAGGTTGTAAAAATCCACCACATACAAATCCCAGGTGTGGGCGGCGGCTAGGGGACGGCTCCATACATTCTTCCCGATCTCCACTGGCCCGAACTGTCTATTTGGCCAACACAAGCTGCGATTGATCGTCGGAGAGCTGGGGGCGTGAGGCGGTTGCTTTGACTTGGCGAGCAGCTCAAGCGCAGGCACCGGACTCAAGCGCAGCGCAGGCAACCGACAGACTCGTTGATGGCGAAGGACGCGCAGGTGCGCGGCGAGGACGGCGCCATGCCCATGGACAACACGGCGCTGCTGGCCGGCGCCAGCTATGACAAGCTCACGACGCCCAACAGCGGCGACACGCCCGTGGCGGCGTCGGCGCAGCAGCGGCAGGACAGGCCCCAGGAGCAGGAGCAGGAGCAGGAGCAGGGCGAGAGCTACGACGACCTCATGCACGGCATCAACTCGTTCTGGGCCATCGTGTTCCCCGTGTGCGTGACCATGGTGGTGGCCAGCCTCGTGGTGGTCAACTACCGCAGCACCAGCATCGAGGCCTCCATGTCCACGTACCTCGTGTACGGCAACTCGGGCTCGGGCTCGAGCGGCAGCGGCGGCGGCTCGGGCATCGGCGAGTCGCTGGTCAACGCGCTCGTGATCATCGGCGCCATCGCCGTGCTCACGTTCGGCATGGCGCTGCTGTACAAGTACAACTGCATGAAGTTCCTGAGCGGCTACATCATGTTCGCGTCCACGGCCATCCTGAGCTTCGTGGGCGGCCAGCTCGTGGACGAGATCGTGAACGACCAGTTCGGCTGGGCCGTGGACTGGCCCTCCTTCCTCTTCGTCATGATCAACTTCGGCTTCGTCGGCGTCATCTCCATCTTCTACCAGAAGGGCACGCCCAAGTTCGTGCAAAACGGATACCTCGTCATGGTCAGCGTCATCTTGGCCTGGGAGTTCTCCATGTGGCCTGAGTGGACCACCATCACCTTCTGCGTCATGTTCGCCTGCTACGACCTGTGCGCTGTGCTCACGCCCTGCGGCCCGCTCAAATACCTCATTGGCCTCATCCAGGAGAAGCAGGCGCCACTGCCCGGCCTGCTGTACGAGGCCGATGTGCGCGACGGAGTTTCGCACGACCACCACAGGCAACAACAGCGCCAGCAGCAGCGTCAACAACCGCCGCCGCCGCAGCAGCAGGAGCAACCGCGCCGCCCCAAGAACACACCGACGGACGAGGTGACGACTGCCCAGCGCCCGTCATCGTCGACTACGTCGCAGTCGTCAAGCAACAGCAACCAGAACAGCAACGCCAACGCGTCCGTGACTAACAGCACGCGCAACGTACTCCCTCAAGCGCCGACGGCGGCGGCACCTGTGGCCGAACCTTCGACAGCCGCAGAGCGTGATGACCGCACGGACTCGTCCCCGATCCCGTTGATGTCTTCTGGACGCCCACGTAACGTGGCCGAGTCCAGCTTCACAACGTACGAGTGCGAGACGATGGAGGCGCTCGTAGGCCTGTTGACCCAATTCTACGAGATGTTCAGCCCGGAAGATACGTGGAAGGCACCCCAGGTGGCTGAGAAGTTCTTCCCCACGCAAGACCGCTTGTGGCTCCTGATCTTCCACAAGTACTACGTCTGCTCGTGCTCAATGGACATGCCCTGCCCCGTTCAGGCGAGACGTGAGCGTCGTCAACAACAACGTCAGGAGGAAGAGGAGGACGACAAGACCATTAAGCTGGGACTGGGTGACTTCATCTTCTACAGTGTGCTAGTCGGTCGTGCTGCCATCAAGGACTTCTCAACGTTTGCTGTTACCTTCGTCTGCATCGTGATGGTAAGTCGCTCTGTGCTTTCGCTGTAACGTTGTGTGCCTACGAACTGCGCGCTAACCTTCACGTATCATTTGTGATTACAGGGTCTTGGCGGCACATTGTTCCTGCTTGCTGTGTTGCACAAGGCGTTGCCGGCGTTGCCTATCTCGATCTTTTTGGCCACGATTTTCTACTTTTTGACCGAGTACATCTTCATCGATTTCTGCAGTTTCATGATGACGTTCCCAGCCGCAGTGTAGTGGAGAAGGTATTGAAAAAAATGAAACAAGAAAAATATACTCCATGTTTTGACGTCGATAGGAATCGTGTCCACTTCCAAACGCTTGGATCTATGATAGCCGTATTTCCCTGGGGGCGATCAACCCGAAGCACAGTCAGTATCTGAAAGACGCCCAAGCGCGTCCAATTGCCGAGCATGTAGTTTGGTTTCAAGACCAAAGTCAGTGGCAGCGAGGCGTAGTACATCAGCATCCTCCGTGACATCCCCACCTAGCGATACATCTACTGGGGATTTCTTGCAGTCGAAATCACGAGCAGCATACGAACTGGCAAGTCCTCCAGCAAACGCTTGAAGCAATGGATATCGTCCCTTCGTCAGTGCCCATGTCTGCACGAATGGGGATTCTTTGTGGCACTGAGCCAACGCCTTCTTCATCTCTGCATCACGAGTTGCTGCTCGATGGAACGCTTGATACTCCCGATCCAGATTGCTCAATTCCTCTTCAGAGAAAGATACGTGCATGAGCCCTTTGTGCTGCTTAAGCAGCGCAGTGAAGTCACGTCCGCTTAACCGAGCCAAGTCTTGCGGTAGCACTGGAGGGAGATCGACGTCTTCAGTAGCCAAACCAGCAACTCCACCCTCCTCTAGCGACGTGGTGCTGAGATCAGTCAAAGACTCGGCTAGGTTTAGCATGCAAACACCGATATTCTCCAGCACCTTATCCGAAGCTGCCGCCTCCAAGCCGTCGACTACGTTGATAACGAATATACCCTGGTCGCCAAGGAAGTCATTCACACGACTTGAGAATCGACAACTTGCCATCAGGTGAGAAATATCGCTGTTCCTGGTCCTCTGTCTGCTCCCCCTTCTGAATGTTGAAAATGGCAAAGAGCTCCACCGCCATTTCCATGATAACTTGGCCCTGTCGTGTGCGAGAAACTCGAGGCAATCGCAGCTCGAGGAAAGCATCGTTCGCTCGGGTAGCGATCCAGTGTACCACGAAAAACGCTACCCACCAGACAGGGGTTGAAAAAAATGATTGCCGTACCGTAGTTACTGAATTGGACGCATTCAATTATGTATTACGGTGTCTAGAGATTTGCGTATAATAATATATTAGACAATAATTGCAGTACAATACGGTACTACAGTCAAACCTGTTTATATGATCCTCCCTATTTGAGCCTTGCCATTTATTTGATGCAAGCTTTGTTGCTACCAAATATTTTACTTAGTTTTTGTATAACCGCTGTTTATATGTATACAAGGTATATGAGTCACATTTTGGAGGACCAAATTAGGTCTAACCTGTTTATTTGATTCACACTGTTCACGACCACACATTCTTCAAAGCCCCCACCGCTCAACGCCCAACGCCCAACGCAAGCCCCCTTCCCTCGCAATGTCTCCTCGCATCTGTCTGACGCTAGAACAAAAGCTCCAAGTGCACCTAAAGCTCAAGCAGAATCCTGGCATGAACAACCCCATGCTCGCTGAGTGGATTTGACAGCGATTTTATCGAAGTGGGAGGGCGCTGTGAGCGCTAGTGAGTATCTGGCAGTGGACGAGGACGTGCCTGCGCACGAGCCAGATGTGATAGTGGACGAAGCAGCAGGAAGTGATGCAGTTTCGCAGGACGAGCAGGAGGAGGAGGAGGAGGACCAGGAACCCACAATTCAACCTGCCATCGCTCTGAGACACTGCATGGAGCTGTCTGCATTTCTGCTTCAATGCGGATAGCAGACTGATAGAGAACGAAGAGCTTTACAGACTGTGACCGCTTTGGATCGGTAGACTACGGTGAAGGCAAAGCGGCAGCGAATTATGCGCGATTACTTTACGTGCACCACATTTTTTTTTAACTGTCCATTTTATATGAGTCATTGTTGTAGATGACCACCAACGGGGCCTCATATAAACAGGTTTGACTGTACACCATTTGTCAAATGCGATCGGGTGGCTAAGCCGAGCTGAGACCCTTGCAACCACCAATTCGCCGCCTCCAACCGAGAATCGACCTCCCACAAGGCCCTGAGACCACTTGGCATTTCTCAATCGTCAGTCTATTGACCACGCAACCCTCTGCCTCCTTCCCATCCCTCCCACCAACTCGCCATCATGGTCAGCAACAAGGAGATGTCACCCTACTTCTATCAGTCCCTCCGTGACTCTCTGTTCCGCTGCAAGCTGTGCGGCGCGGACAGGAAGCAGTCGACGCCGTCGAGGACCTGGTGCCGACGGGCGCCACCCGCCGCAAGCTGGTCGAGCTGTTCGACCACATGAAGAAGTTTGAGAGTGTGTCAAGTGGCTTCAGCCAGAGGTCAGCTTGGCTGAGGTGCGGCTCCTCTTCGACTCTCTTCTCGGTGAGTATGCCGTCATGGGCGAGCATCTCAAACCGAGTGCAAGGATCGTGCACTCACCCACTTTTGAGAACGGCATTGTGAAGGTCATCAACGGCACCAAGTTGACGAGCGTGGAGGTGGCGGCTTTGGAACAATTCGACGTCGACGAGGACAGCGGCACCGACCGCTCAGGAGCGGTGACTCGCAACGGCGCTGCAACGCGCAATGAGAATCTGCACTTGTTCTAAGCTCACAGACAGTCGAGACTTTGATATTCGTGAGCAAAGGCTGGCTTTATTGTTGTGGTTAGCTCTGCTCTCTACTCGGCGAAATGCGGAATGATTTTGTCTGGGCAGGGGCGGAGCCCACTGGGCTGTGGGTTCAATAGGTATTGTCGTACGTAGCCAATGTGAGAGATCGCACCATATTTCTCATACTCTCTTCTCGACATCAACACTGACACGGAACTGAAGCCCTTCAAGCACAGCACAAGACATTCAAAACAAACAGACCTCGTCAATAACTTCATCGAGTATGCAGGCCGTTTGAAAATATCAATTTCCACCCATACGCATAGTGTTAGCACACTCATGCGCGGATCTGGCCTTCCTTCCAGTCGCTGAGCTCCACGCCATGCCAAATCCTCATACCACTAAATGGCGTGATGCTCATCAGTCTGTGGGCTCTCTTCTGTTTGCAAACTGGGTCTCCTTGCTGGTCCCACACTCATGTGGTGAACGCACCACGGATCTAGCTACTCAGCCTTATTTATTCCCCCGAACATAAGCTCCGCCATCGCCTATGGCTGCCCTTCCGATTGCACGGACTCTAAGTTGTGCGCGGTGGCGCCTAAATATCTCAACTGGCAACGGCTTCGTCAACATGTCGGCGACGTTCTCCTTCGACGCCACAGGCTTCACGGTTATCCCGTTCCTCGCCACGTACTCGCGGATTTTGAGGTCTTTGATTCGCAACTGCTTGGTACGACGGTGTTTACCAGCTCAGAATCCGGATCGCAGTCGCCGACTCTGGACGAGATCCACTCACCAAGTACTGCAGCCACCCAACTAGACTGCGATACGGTAAGCACTCATCTTGCTTGTGCTCACCTTCTGTTGCTGATTGCAACTTCACCGCATCAGTTGTCATTGGAATGTGCACTGGATATGCAGTATCCACGCGAAACTTCTGCATGATGTCCTGCGCGTACTTCGTCTGCTGGAAGATCACGTGCCTCCGGGTCGTACGCAATCTGCAATCCCAACAGGTAGTTTACATTGCCCAACTCCTTCATATTAAATCGGGCCATCAACTTTCTAGATATGAACTCCACATCTTGTTCACAACCAATTAGCAAAATGTCATCTACATAGATCGGTAAGAGCACGAGGCGTGACTCCACACGAATCCAGTAGAGAGTTTCGTCCTTAAAGCATCTCTGGAATCCGAACTCTACCAATGCAATGTGTAGAGTACTGTTCCAATTCCGCGGTGACTGACGCAGGCCATATATACTCCTCTTCAGGAGGCATACCCAGTCCTCGTAGCCCCTCTTCACGTGCCCTTGAGGCTGCTCCATGAAGATCACCCTGTCGGTGGGTGCATTGAGGAATGCAGTGACAAAATCATACTGCTTCACGACTGCACGCGTCATCCCCGCGTAGAGCAACACAAGTCTCAGTGTCTCAAAACGAACCACTGGAGCAAACGTGTCGTCAAACTCCAATCCCCAAATTTGTAGGCAGCCAAGAACTACCAGTCTTGCTTTGTATCTTACCAAGCGGTGTTCATTCTCCTTCAGCACCCAAATCCATTTGTTTTTGAGTACATGAGTGTTCTCGGGTCGTGGCACTAAGACCCAAGTCCCATTCTTCAGCTGCGCTAGAAACTCCTCCTTGGTGGCCTCTAGCCACTTCGCACACTGGGGAGAGGCCATCATTTCATCCCACGTCACTGGAACATGCAGTCCCATCATTGCAGTTGCTGCCGTAGACGAGCTCAGCACACTCGCAACGAAATCTTTCAGGTGGACAGGTTTCTTCTTCGCGCGCTGTGAACGACGCGGGTTATTCACCTCTACAGGCACGTGACGCTTTCTTTTTGGCGCCGGTCTTTTTTCTTCTAGACTCACTTCCGTCTCATTAGGTTGCTGTGCCGCGCTATCAGAAGTATTCACATCCTCCCTTTGCGCGCGCACATCACGCATCGCACTGCTCAACTCACTTGGAACAGCGATCTCCGTGTGCCCAGCGTCATCATCACTATGCTCAACAGAATCAGGGAGCTCCACAACAGGTAACGGAACAAACGGCAACTTGTTACTATCAAGATCAGGTCGACGCCGCTGGCGATAGACAATGTTCAACAATTTCTCAACATGCTCGCTTGATACCGTTGTTTGCTCGTAGAACTTAATATTCTGTCGGCGATGCTCACTTATCACTCCACTTGTCAAATCGAGGAGTCTATAGCCTTTCGTCTTGGTTGCGTAACCCACCATCAAGGTAGGTGCACCGCGCATCGACAATTTGTGAGCCCGATAAACCTTATCCACAAACTTGAGAGCCAAACAACCAAACGGGCGCAAGTGTTTCACACTTGGCTTCGTGCCATACACCTTTTCATATGGGGTCAAGTGGTCTTTGTTGCCCTTTGTACTTGTGCGGTTTATTGTTTCAATTACGTACGCTGCGGCCTCGCCCCACAACAAGCTAGGCATACCGCTGCTGTACAGGACCGCTCTCACTTTGTTGAACAATGTGCCGTGCGCCTTCTCGATCAAACAAGCCTCCTCTGGCGTGTGAGGATGCTAGAAAATTTGCAGCGACTCACCAGCCAATTGTTCGGCCATTGGCGTGTTCAGAAACTCAGTGCCCTGGTCGGAATGGAACATGCTCACCGGCATCTGATGTTTCGCCTTCATGAGATCACGAAAACCTTTAAGCGATCAACAGTCTCATCCTTAGTCTGCTGTCCATAGTACCACTGAAATATCGAGCCTTCATCAATCAAATGCAGGTATACAGTGTACCCCTCCATGGTCGGTACTTGTATGAAGCCGAGATCCATGTACACTTTCTTGAACGGCACCGCTGTCCTCTTGGGAACTGTTTTACGAAACGACATGCGCTTCATTTTAGCCATATCGCAGTCGTAACACTCCCCTTTAGCCTTCCGGCCTTCATACCCCAAGTTTATGCCCACCACCAAGCCCTTGGCTTCCATTTCCCTTATCGCCTGCCAGTTCGCATGGGCTAGACGCAGGTACCAAAGCTTTAGTGAGGAGGAAGGAGTATTCGTAGAAATCCGCAGCACCGACATCACTTTGCATGGCCGCAGAATCTCCACAACTGACTGATACAAACCATTCACAATTCCAAATTTCCACGTGTATTTCATCGTAGAATTTGTCAAAGTGATCGATTCTTGATCGTCATTTGTTTGGGATTTGAACCCGTGTTGCACGTACATCAGCCGCTGCGAGAGGATGTTCGTGGCGCCGTCCACAAACAGAGCCTCGATGGTGATTGGAACCTTCGTCCTTGTAATGGCATCAGTCATTACCAATCTGACCAAACCCTTGAACTTCGGCTTCAGCGTAGTAGATTTCTCCACCCACTTCATCACCGTTACTGTGTCTTCGGTCATCGAAATGAATGCATCGCGGCATCCACATACATTTACGCTTGATGCATTATCCAACACGAACGGCAAACACAATCCAGCAGCAGACTCAATCGTCGACAATTCATAAGTATAGCAAGGATCATCATAACTCTTCACCACCTCGATCATGTGGACTGGCTTGCCTTTGGACTTCTCCTCGTAAGGGTTGTAGTATCCCGGTACGCCGTCATGGGTGTCGTCATTGCGTTGTCCCTTGGTAGCCTGCTTGCCCTTGCCTTTCTTGCCTTTCTTCGATTGGTCACTCTTCGGTGCAGTGCAATCGCGCTCAAAGTGCCCCCACTTGCCGCAATTCCAGCACTGAATATTTGTTCGTCTCCGTTTCTGTTGTCCACATCGGTCTCCACCACCACGGTAACGCCGCTTTTTACCTTGGGCATAGAAAGCACTCTCGCCGTGGGGCTGCTGGGGTGCAGGCGTGTATCCAGCCGCAGACTGAGGTTGAGCATTTTTCCTCGCCCGCGCTTCTGATACCGACTTTGCCTGCTTCATCCGTTCTTCTCGGCTGGTCAATTTCGCCTTCACTTGCTGCAAGGTGTAATCGTCGAGATTGTCAAAGGTCTCAACCATACTTTCATAATTGTCACCAAGACCAGTCAGTAAGGCAGTAATCACCTCACGATCGGATACGTTTTCACCCATGAGAGTCAACTCCTGACGAATAGCCTCCACACATGAATGTAATCACGAATGGATTTATTATCTCCATCAAATTCCACATTCAACAGCTCACGACGCTTGAACAGAGCTACAGCGAACGATTTCTTCTCAAAATCTTCTACCAATTCGCTCCACTTGGCCTGTGGCTTCTCCAAATGCGCCAAGCGCACGCGAGTCCCGTCGTCAAGTGTGTTGGTGAGAATGTCGTTGAGAAGCAGCACCTTCGCCTTTCACTTATTTCGTCGTCTTGCCGCCTCCTGGGATCCATCCCGCTCAGGCTTGGTCTCCACTCCGACGAGGATCTTCCAGCACTTGCGAGCTTTCAACGCCGCCTTCAGTCCCTCCTTGTACGCGAGGAAATTCTTCCCGTCGAATCTCAGGAACCGAACAGTATCAACACGATGGCTGTCCAGCCCTCCTTGGGTTGGGCTCATAACCATGAGAATCTGCACTTGTTCTAAGCTCACAGACAGTCGAGACTTTGATATGCGTGAGCAAAGGCTGGCTTTATCGTTGTGGTTAGCTCTGCTCTCTACTCGGCGAAATGCGGAATGATCTTGTCTGGGCAGGGGCGGAGCCCACTGGGCTGTGGGTTCAATAGGTATTGTCGTACGCAGCCAATGTGAGAGGTCGCACCATATTTCTCATACGCTCTCCAAGAGGAAGTCGCGCGAGTCCGGCTACGCTGAGCAAGTTATGGCAGCTGGGCGCAAGCAGCGCCGTGGCGAGCAAGGTGTACGGTACAGCGCCCTTCTCAACCTTATCCCCGCCACCTCCAACGCGTGCGAGCGTTTGTTCTCTGAGAGCTAGATGATTTTGACGCCGCAGCGGAGCTGCATGCGCGCGGCAAACTTCGAGATGCTATCATTGCTCAGGGCGAACCGTGACATGTGGAATGGGACCACTCTGATCGATGTCGACGCCGAAATCTGACTGTATGAGTCTCACTCTCTCTTAAACAGAGCGAATACACAGTAATTGCACCAGTGATTATTACTGCCGCAAGCTAGATGGCCGTGGTTATGACGTCGTTGTAGCGTTTCCAGTTCCATACAGTACTGTATTTCCCCTCCTCTGCCACCAGATAACATCGACAGTAGTTGCTGTAGCAGAAGAAGTAGTTGCGGAGTTTGACAACCCCGCCAATTGCTTTCGCAAGCGAACACACTTGTCGGTGATCCACTGCGTAACAACACCCATGACCAACCAGTCCGCATGCTCGTGTAGGTCCACACTCTCATTGTTGGAAGACGCGACGCCTTCATTGTGTCCCAGATTTGTGACCGAACTAACGGTAGGCGGTTGGCCCATTTCTTGTAGTAGCACGGGATCTCCACGAACATAAGAAATGACTGTTCGCAGAACCGGAAGAAAGCCTCTTCCTAGCAATGACTCGTAGAACTCCGAGAGTGCAAGAGACACTTGGCGGCAGGCTCCCCATGTTTCGTACAGCACACGGTTAGGATTCGTCGGGGTCGAGTTCAAAATCGACGTCTTCACCAACGAGAAAACCTCCGCTGTGCGGTGCTTGGACAGTGACGTCAAGGGGACTGCAAAGGCAGCTCGACCATCTGCCAGGGCTGCATCCGTCCTGCCTCGAGCAAGGGGGTGTCCGTCGTGGGAGATCCCCAGCACCTTTGTCCGCCACAACGGGAAAACAGCGTCCAGCACGGTCTCAACCACTTGCGCCAGCTCACCAGCGGTACGTCGTTCAAACATTGGCAGCGCGACCACGTGAATATCTCGCAATTCACCTTTCGCATACACCACAACACGAACATCCAGGTATCCTGCTCCAGGCAGCGTGGGTGCCGCCGTCACCTCTCTTAGCACAAGACCAAAGCCCCACGCCTCTGCAAGCAGCCGACCTGCAACCCGTAAGCTCTCGGCCACCGCCAACCGCGCCAGGTCTCGCATGTCCATCTCCTTCAGTACTGGAAGCGACGTTGTCGCACCACCCGCGGTTGCTCGCCTCTCCAGCGCAGCTAAATGCCGCGCCGCTTGTCGTGACGACAGACCCGCCGCCAGTGCGTCCACCGCCACGTCCAGATCAGCTCTGCGGATGCGCGCGACGTAGTAGAACTGCCCCCTCTCTCCATCCACGGACTACTCCGTCACCTCACAGACCCTGAAGACACTCGTCGGGTGCCATGGCCGATCGCCCCACGCCACCACCGGGGGAAGCACCAGCTCCACGATCCTCTTGGGGAGCAGGAACCAGCAGTGCTTCTCTGCGGGCGAGTGCTTGGCGGCCGCCGCAGCTTCCACGGCGCTCACGACCTGATTCTCTACTAGCTCGGACCGAGTGGCGGGGTCTGCCGGAAAGAACGCGTGACCTCCGTGTCTTATGCTCACGTCTCTACGGTAGATTCACTTACCTGACAAATTCGTAGGACATTAATACCAGAATTCGAGGGAGGTCTCTGTTCTTTCTAAAACGATAACGACTGCGACTTTTTCAAGATTTCTCGAGAAGTGTGCATGAATCTGCGCCTGACACAGTTCCGTGGTGGGTTGTGCTGCCTCTTTGTTAATACTCGTGGGGGGCAAAATGAAATGTTCTTTGTCTCAATGTCCGACATCGTTTTACTCATCGAAGGCAATTGATGCTGCAAAACGTTGTCAAGCGGCCTTGGGTCGCTCGCAGAGTGAAAGCTCAAGAACTAGTAGTTTACGAGCAGGAAGCAAAGGCTACCTGTGGTGTATTGTGGAATGAGCTCTGAACTCCCGTTAGTTCTTTACTGCTCTCTCTCTCTGTAGTCTAGTGTGTGTTTAGTTTTCGCCGGCAGTTTTAAACCTAGATATAACCGGCTGTATCTAGTTTGTGCTGGCGAAAACTCGACTACCCGTCTTAAGTACGAAACTCAACTACTAAGTACGATCCGGGACATTCACTCCTCAACCCGCGCGCACTTTAACTTCAACTCTCCCAGCGCAAGCAGCTACAAGTTGAAGCGCGTGGAGTGCGCGCAAGCAGCTACTGAAGACCGGAAGGTGAGCCAGCGGCGGTGGGATTGCTGGCGATGGGTTGCTCTAATCCATCATTTCAATGGAGCAGCAATGCCACACCCCGGGGACCGTCCTCGAAGTGGAGTCTGGGATCTTTTTAATGACAGGGATAATGGTGATGTGGCGTGTAAGCGGTGTGGCACTGTCGTAGCGAACCCCAAGTGCCCGAAGCTTGAATGCCACTTGGAAAAGTGTAGTGGGAACACGTTGGTGGAAAAGAACAAGAGACGGCACTTGATGATAGATCGAGCAGAGGAAGCAGCACTGAGAAAACAACGCCAAAGTGGAGTTTCTGATCCACCTCTACGCGACGTTGAGCAGCAACAGCAGCAGCACCAGTCGTGTACGGTTTCGCAGGAGCAGCTCGCCAAATTGGTGGCTGACTACATTTACGAGTCTGTTTCGCCATTCCGTCACGCTGCGTTGCCAAGCTTCATACGGATTTTCACTGATCTATGCCCGAAATTGCGCGTTCCTACGCCGAAGGATATGGATGGTCATCTTCTCGACGTCGCGCATGATAAAATGATGCTGGAGAAGTATTCCATGATGGCGGACCAGGCGCACGTTGGGGTCTCGTACGACGGTTGGGCGAATTCCAAACGCGAAAAACTGGTCAATGTGGTGGTGACAGCTCCGAACATGGAGCCAGTACATGTGTGCACGATTGCAACTGGGACTGAATCTCAAACCGATCCCTACATGGCCGTGCTTATGCTTCGCGTTGTAGACTGGCTGGAAGATATTATTGGGGCGGGGAAAGTTGCAACTATTACGAGCGATAATGCTCCAAATATGGAAAAAAGGTTTGGGAGATCATCGAAGCAGAGCGTGGGATATTATACAATTGCTGTGCGGCACACACCATCAACCTACTTCTTCAATATGTGTCAAAGTTGGAGGATGTACAACAATAAGTGGCTGGTGCTGAGGTGATTACCACGTACTTCACGAAAAGGCCGCAGCTTCTTGCTCGATTTAAGGAAGAGAAGCGGGCCATTGCTCTCGATGATAGCGCCAAAGCGTATAGTCGCTCTTTTTCAGTGTCCGTTGCTACGCGTTGGTATTCCCCGTAGAAATGCCTGATGAACGTGATTCGGAATAGGGAGGCTGTCGCCTGTGTTTTCGATGACGACGAATTCATGGAAGCTTACAAGGGAACTAAAACGCGGCGAAGGCAGCTGGTCCCAACAATTTCAGGTGCGATCTCGACAAAGAGGAGCACACGCACATGGAAGAAGAGCAGAAGAGCGAGGGAAGCGGCAAAAATCAACCGACACAATACTTTAAAGCAATTGACTTTGAACGTGTAAACAAGTTCGTGCAAGATGAAGAATTTCGGACAAAAGGTGAACAAGTAATCAAGCTGCTGAGCCCGATTATTAAGAAGCTTGGTTTGATGAAGTCAGATCGATGTTGTGTATCTCTGGTCTACTGGGCATTTCGTGATCTGATGGAGAACACATTATATTGTGAGCCAAAGTTTCTGGTTACCACTGCGGCAGCTATCCGTAGCTTGGTTAAAAATAGATGGGAGTTTGTTCTCACAGAGTCATGGGGCTTGGGTACTTCTGGGATCCTGCCCAGAACCCCAATGGATTCATCGATGACGACCGGTAGCAGACAAAGAACCAGATCGAGTAAGCGGCAAGACGACTTGGATACTCAGAAAATGAAATACAGCATGCATTTCATGAAGCGGGAGTATTTTGGAACATTAAAGCTGACTGGACTCCTAATCGGCGAAAGAATGAAGCTCGCACTGCTCCATTGGAATGGTGGGGCGAGCGTCGCAAAACCTAGCCTGTTTTGTTCCGTATTGCGCACAGGGTTTCACGATGCCGACCTCTTCTGCTGCTACAGAGAGAAGCTGGAGTGCACACAAGTTTATTTACTCCGATCGGCAACATCAGCTTGGCCTTGAGAAGGTTAACAAGTTGGTCGGCTTATATTGGAATCAGCGCAGCGTGAAGCCATTACTGATGGTGATCTCGGACCCGTCGGAGTTGGAGGACGCCATAGAGGACGACGCGGAGGACGGTAACGAGGCAAGTGGAATTTGCTACGAAGTAGAAGACGACTCATGCTCGGACGATGATGAGGATCTGCTGTCAAGGGACAACACCGTGGCAGACGAGCAAGTGAGTCACGTGCAACAAATGGATCACGTCCTGGACTACTCTTACGAGGTTTTAAGAACTGAGTTTAGTGCGTAGATTTAGTTAAACTCAATAATACACTATCACATACCTTTCATATTCATTTGCGATGTTCTAGAACGCCCTCTCCTCTCCTACTCTACTCCCAAAGCTAGCTGCATAACGTTTCCTGCTTCTGGAATGCGTCTGTAGTCCTAGACGCAGGTCTCTGCATTCCGGTGAGTTTTCAACGCAGATAAAACCGGATCGAACTAGTTTTCGCCGCTTTAAACTAGTTTATTCTACGGCGAAAACTCATTCTACTGTAGTCCTTCTTTCTAACTGCCGGATGGGGTGGTCAACCTCTTTCAAAGGACAGCCCCACCACGTTGGAAAACCTCCAGCACGTCAGTGCCTTCAAGGGATAATCGACCCACGCTCGCACTTCAACGTTGGCATCAATACACATCAATCCGCAACAGCCCCACCTAGTGATCTCCATCGTTGCGCCGGGACGCGTCAAAAGTTGCCCTTGGCAGCAACCCCATTGCATCTCTGTGTTTCTCAAATGTACTTCGTGGTAGTGGCTTAGTAAAAGCGTCTGCGACGTTATCCACACCTGATACTCGTTATACATCAATTTTCATTAGGTCCACACGTTCTCGCACAAAATGATATCGCACATCGACATACTTCGTGCGATTGTGGAATGCAGGATTCTCTGCCAATTTCTTAGCGCTTTCATTGTCATTAACACTTCCGTGGGGCTTTTAGCGCCATCGTCAATTCTTTCAGCATTTGCCGTAGCTGAATCACATTTTGTACAAGTAGACTCGAAGCCATGTACTCGGCTTCGGTAGTGTGAAGTACAACTGTCTTTTCTGTCTGAATACTCCACGAAATAGTACTTCCACAGAACTTTGTCAAGTACCCTGCTACCGATTTTCGATCTTCCATTGGATTTGCAAAGTCGACATCAACGTATGCCTGCAAGCGTTGATCCAACATTTGCTCGGTCCACTCGTGACCTCCAAGGCATAAACCGTAATCAATTGTCTCTTTTAGGTAGCGAAGATCACGCTTTGCGGCTCGCCAGTGCGTTTAGCCAAGGTTATCCAAGAACTAGCGGGGCTCACGAACTAGATAGGCCAAGCAGGGGCGTGTAGTGGGCCTACTTTGGCTCACTACTTTAGCTTTCACGTCGCGCTACGTGTATGAGGAAGCGTAGGAGTTTATTAATAATTTGAATTAATTATACTTGAGTCCACAAGTATAATATAAATCAAATAAAACACCAAGTGACTTAGATTATGTAAAATGAGAACTGTATTGTTTGTAAATTGATCGTCCTCCTAAATCTGCTAACATTGTTTATCATCTATGAAAGGGGTTGGCAGCGGCTGGCTGCCAGCGCCCCGTTGACAAGTACGTCTCTGATTGGTAGAAATATACTGCTTTCTACCAATAGGATTATTGGTTATATGCAAGCCACTCATTCTGGTGGCCGAAAGTGTAGCCATTGGTGTAACTTACACCAATGTGAGGAAGTATCTATCTTCTAACAGATATCTGTCTGTTGGATCCACTAGTGAATATTGTCACGCACAAGTGGCAGTTGTCACTTGTGACCGTTGTCATACACAAGTGACTGTTATCACTTGTGACCGTTGTCATGTACAAGTGACTGTTATCACTTGTGACTGTTGTCATGCACAAGTGACAATAGTCACTTGTGTGTGTAACCCCGTTACAGGGCGTGTCCCCTAATATCAAATACATTAGGCTTCCGATTACGGATCGGTACGGCTTACGCTCCATAATTTTCCGTTTGTAATGCTCTGTTGGACACATTGCCTTCGTAAATTTCAAGCCTGGGATGCCTGGAGTCTCGCATCCATTACACTCGTCCATATAAAACTTTTGTAGTACAGATTCAACATATTTGCTTTGGTCGATGAATATTGCTCTGTCTTCACGATTTCGTGTGATCACCCAACCCAGGATGTAGTGAAGTTCCCCAAGGTCTTTCATTTTCAATCGGGAGCAAAACATTCTCTTCATTTGGTTGATTAGGTTCATCGTGGGAGCGAAAAGAATCAGATCGTCCACATAGAGAGGAATAAACACTAGTTGGCAATCAATTACTTTGACTGTAACACAACATTCCAACTTCGACATTGGAAATCCCTGCTCCACCAAAAATGACTTCAGCAGCTGAAACCAAACTCTAGGCGCCTGCTTCAAGCCGTAAAGGCTTTTTAACAAGTGACAAACCCAGCTTTCCTTGCCCCGAACCGCATAGCCCTCGGGTTGCTCCATGAAGACCTCGACATCGATCTTTCTGTTCAAGAATGCGGTTGTCACGTCCATCTGGTGAATTGCATAGTCTCAGACTGCACCCATCATCAATATGAGGCTCAAGGTCACGTACCACAGGTGAATAGACCTCTAGATAATCGACTCCATAAATTTGCATAAAACCTTTATCACGAGCCTTTCTTTGAATCTTTCTATCTCACCACTCACCAGATATTTGATACGAAACACCCACCGGTTATTTAGCACTTTCATGTACTTCTGTCTTGGAAAAAGTTCCCAGGTACCATTTTGCATCAAAGAATCGTATCCATCGTTGGCTGCGCTTCGCCATTGCATGAACCGCGCACTCTCCATTGCAGCTTTATGCGTATTCGGTTCTGTGATATTACTCATGATCAAACAACAGTAGTCCTGTCACCATGCAAGTGCTGTTTCTTATGCCATTGCTCGCTGCTGCTCTTCACGCGCTTTCGTCCATTCTACCGACGACGAACTCACAGCTTCATCAGAATTGTGTTCTCATATGAAATGCAAATATAATCATCAAACCACGACGGTGGTTTGCTCACAAGAGCACTCCGTGTTACTGGGTGATCCTCTGTACGAGCTCCTTTCGGTGCCACATACTCCCGCAAAGACCGGCAATCAGAGGTTTGTAGACTCTCTGTATTGAGTCTCCACTTGGTAATGACTCCGACCTCTCCGGTTCCGTGGTCACCATATTACTGGACTTTGGAGCAGGATTCTCCATCGTATTTGGCGATTGCTCTTCATCGCTACTGATTTTAGTCTTGACGGCCGGTGCCTTGCGCCACCTACGGTCATTTTGATTTGGTTGTTGTATGCACCTTGTGCATTGGTAGGTTGGCTGCTTGCAGCTTGGAACCCGCTTTCCTCACGCATATCAATGGCTCGAACAAAATGCACGAGTTTCAGGTGAGGATTGTGAGTTTCAATTCCATCTCGCTTTCGTTTTGAAGCCCCACCTGACCATACATTTCTTGCGTTCTGACAACTTGCCCCACCTGGACGGTCATAGCTCGCGTTATCGGCCCCACCTGACCGAGCACTACGCTGAAAAACGCCATGATCATAATTATCGTCGGCCCCACCGTTTTCACTTACACGCACGTCGCCTAGTATAGGCTCAATTTCATCTTGGCCAGTACCATTTTCTCCAAGGTAGTCATTGACATAGCCTTCACTCGTTGTTTCCGGTGATGGTTTTGACCCTACCAAGACGTGCCCATCCTTGGTCTCGTATAAAACAACAGTGTGACTTTGTTGAGTTTGCTACCCAACAAGCGATACCCAAGCTTTTCACGAGAGTATCCAACAAAGCCAGCCTCTCTTGCTTTGGGTTGCATTTTTCGTCTCTATACTTTATCCAAATATGCAATTGCGGCACAGCCAAAACTTCGCAGCCTTTCGTATGCTGGTGTCTGCCGATACCATACAGAGTACGACAGTTCCATTCCTCGAGCAGATCTCGGAGTAATATCCACACAGTGTGTGGCGGTCGCTGCTGCTTCACCCCACTTTGCTTCTGGCATATCAAAATGAATCAGCACGTACCTCGTTTTCTTGGTGATGGCGCGAGCCATACGCTCAGCAACTCCATCTTGCTCTGGGGTGTTTAATGCTGCTGTCGAACCCCATTCCATATTTTGACTCAACCGTGATTCGTAGGTGCTTGAACTCCTTCGCATTATCTGATCTCAATGCTTTCATTCTCACATGCAACTGCTTTTTGACTCGTTCACAATAGGTTTCAACTTTCTCATACACCTCTGAATGATGCTCGAGCAACTACACCGTAGCGAAACGGTTTGCATCGTCAACAAAGACTGCAAAATATCGCTTGCCTCCATATGCATGCTCTGCGTACGGTCTCCAGGCATCAACATGAGCTTTTTCCCCAACTAAGTAGTCTCGAGTTGTAGGACGTTGTGATTTAAAATTACGTCGTGCCATCTTACCTTTGACACAAATCTCACCACTGAATCCATCGGAGATGCGCAGATTCTTGTGCGTCAACGGCCATTGATCATGATTTGACAGCGTGTTGAACGCATACTTCCCGGGATGCCACGACCTGATGTGCCAGAGATCAACGCTGCATACTTGAGTTGACAGAGCCCCCAATACGGAATCACGCGGACTTTCCAATTCCAAACAGTACAAACTTGTGTCATCCACTTGAGCCCTGGTTGAACCAGATTGCAAAATCACATCAGCGTAGTCACTTTCATCAAAATGAATACGTTCGTGTAGTGGGCCTACTTTGGCTCACTACTTTAGCTTACACGTTGCGCTACGTGTACGAGGAAGCAATAGTTTAGGTTTAATTAGAATAAAAGTATGCTTGAGTCCTCAAGTATAATTTAATCCAAATAAATATTGTGCTTCTCCGCCAAATTGCCAAAATCAGGCCTATTGGTGACCTTTCACCCAATCGACCTTTCAATCGGCCCTCAGAGTTTGCCGCACACTACAAAAGATCCTGGACCTCTCTGCTGATGGAGATCGCAGTAACAACACAGCACGCGCACCGTAATACCGTATTTCACTGGTTGTATGGGTATTACAGTCTTGGCTTTTCCAGGAAACATTTAGCTCATGTCTACAACAAGGACATTAAGACTATAGGGAATTGGATTCGTGTGTTTGGAGAAACGGGAACTTTCCAGCGGGCACAAGCAAATACAGACAAGAAATTCACAAAGACGCATCGCAAGCGGTTGTTCCGGTATTACCAGCTACACCCTCTAGCTTATCTCGATGAAGCTCGACAAGATTTCATTCGTGAGTTTGGTGTTGCTATTTCTATCGCTTCAATATGGACGATAATTCACGATATGGGGCTGACTCGGAAGGTTTTAGAACGTCGCGCACTTCATATCAAGGAGAAAGATATTTTCCGGTTTGTGGAGGAGCTGAATCGCGTGAATTGGACCCACCAAAATCTCGTGTTTCATGATGAAGTGTCTTTTGATAACAGAGGTATGGTCCGAAAGCGCGGTTATTCTTTACGAGGAAAATCTGTTGCCATTCGTGGCGACAATCAGCGGAAACCTCGTGTTTCAATTTTGGCTTTTATTGCCGTGAACGGTATCATCGATTACTACAACACTGAAGGAACTTTTGATCGAGTAGAGTTTCTGCGTTGTTGTCACGGTTTTGTCTATTCCAAGCAGGGCAATGTACGATTGTATCCTGGTCAAAACTCAGTGTGGATTCTAGATGGTGCTGCGATTCATTGTCATCCTGATATTGTTCACTTTCTGCGTAGTGTCGGTGTGGAGCCAATTTTCCTTCCAGCATACTGCCCTTTCTTCAACCCAATAGAATATCTTTTTGGTTACGTAAAGAAGGCATTTCAGAGGCATTATGTTGAAAGCAGCAAACGTGATCTCACGCCGTTCATCGTTGAAACTTTTTCTCGATTCGAATCGTTCAATATGAAGCGCACTTTTGAGCATTGTGGCTGGTCTTCCCAAGGCTACTTCAATCCCGTCGAACAATTGGCAAAAGAGAACTACGACCAGATTACTTCCAACAACAACGACAATTTAGGATATGTAGTTAGGCAACTTTGAAAGCAAACTATTCGTGATCGACATCGTTCATATTTTCCATGACGTCGAGAGGGTCGATCACATCTCGCGGTGGGAGGATATTGTTAATAAAACCAAGAATGACAGCTCTCCGTGCTTCCAGCGCTTGTTTATTCCCTCTCAGTCTAGCCCCAAACGCTGCCAAATCCTGAAGCAGTTGGTCGGTTGCAGATATCGACGATTCAACACATTCCAAAGCCAAATTCGATGAGCGGGACATGTCCGAAATTTGCTGCTCGAGTCGAGATTCGGATGCTCTCAGCATCCTCACTAAGTGCTCTGGCGGTGGCTGTTCGATTGCGGAGTCCCAAGTTGATCGATCTAAATTGCGCAATATGTGGTTCGCCCACATTCTCCATACAGTAGCTGCACACTGAAAGGTAGACTCCCATTTATTCTTAAGTCGCTCAACCACGTCATCTAGAGATTCCTCTGCGGCTGCCCCGGACCGATCTCTGACTTGAGGAGTAATGCACGCCTTCTTGAACACGACCAGAGTTGGCAGAGTCGTAATGGAAATCCCGTACTGATAGATCAGCAGCTTGACAGCTTCCCCACGAACGGTATGAAGCCATGAATTCCACGCCCGTTCGCGCTTCGTGCTGTCAACAACGTGGCGCTTAAACTTGAACTGAATCACTTTACTCCACGTCTCAATATTAGGTGTCTCCTCGGTCCACAGGCCACGGGTTTTAACGGCAACCCCATGCACATGTTCACTGTATCTATCCCAAAGCTGTTTGAGAATTGCACTGAAGGACGAGCCTTCCAGTGCGCAGACATCGAGTAGTTCCCCTGAAGTGTCACACTGGCTGAGAGATGTCTTACAAGGAGACGATACAAATTTGAACTCGTGGCGGGCGCGCTCCTGTTTCGAGGTGACGTACGATCACCATGACTCGCCAATCTGGGAGATCTTCTGACCGTGCGCTTGCTCTCGAGGCTTCCTGCCGGACGCCGTAACGGTGTGTCATGACTTCGCGGAGTCGATGTCAAAGAAGCGGTTCTTGGTGACCTCCTCACAATAGGACATTGGTCTGGGATTGACGTGCTGCTGGGTGAGCACGCTAGATGGGAAAATGCTGTCCCAGTGACTCCATCAGGCGAGGCCAATGTAAACTCGGGGGTGTCTTGGGTTAGCTGGATGTCAACTTGGCTCGGAGTCTGTGCTGGTCGGATGTCCTCCTGGCTCGGCGATATATGCAGCGACCTTCTTGCAGATGGCCGTGCGTAATACGACTGCACTCGACGTGTAGTGCGCTGTGAACGTCCTCGTAGAGGCGATAAGCTCGCTCTATCAGCGCTCGTCGCGCCACCAACTCCGTCTGCCATCGTAAATGCTCTTCTTGGCCTGCCTCAAGAAGCACTTTCAAAAGTCATAAGATCGATGTCAATATCCGAGGTGGTCGATTGGGGGGTCGATTCGCCCAGGGTCGATTGTGAACCGCCCACGGGAATTTTGGAAACGAACCACAATACACCAAAGCTATTAGTTTAAGGTAAAATGAGAACTGTAGTATTTGTAAATTGATCTTCCTTGTAAATCTGCTGAAACTGTTTGTCATCTGTGAAAGGGGTTGACAGCGGCTGGCTGTGAGAGCCCCGCCAATATGCACGTCTCTAATTGGTAGAAAGATGCTGCTTTCTACCAATAGGATCTTTGGGTAGGTGTGGACCACTCCTTGTGGTGGCCCACTTCAATGTATGCATTGGTGTGACTTACACCAAGGTGAGCAAGTATCTAAACTTTAACAGATAACCTATCTGTTAAATTCACAAGTGGCTTGTAGCCACTTGTACGTGTAACCCCGTCACACCATCCCCCCCTTAAGGTTAGACGCGCGGGGTCCCCGCACGTCAATCTTTGGAATTGACCATTCGTCAATTCTCCGCGTTTGGAGAAGAAATCCGCGCTCATTCAACGATGAGCGCGCCTCAGAAGAAGACTTCAAAGTCGGTGGAGAGTCATCTCTCCATCAATGACTACTTCGAACGCCAGAAGGCGAAGTATGACGACGTCGTCGACTTCGACGACGATGATGAAGACATGGATGACGAGAAGGACTCGGCCTCAAAGCGCAAAGACTCAGTGTCGAGCGAGTCGCTCGACCCCCACGCTAAGAACATTCGCCCGCATGAAGGGGATGAATCGGACGCTTCGATCCCGAAGCGTTCGCGAACTGAGAGCGATACCCCACTCGCTTCTGCTGGGGCTCTCAGTTCTCCGCGCGCTGCAACTGCAGCGCGTAATTCCAAAGCTCAAGACTCTCCGCGCGCTGCACCTGCAGCGCGCGACCCCCGTGTCCGAGATCTCGGACCGGTATGGGAACTCGGTACCTCCGAATGAGGTGCCGCTGTACGTATGCAGCGCCATCAAGGATGACGTCGTGGCTGCCGAGCTGCACTTTGACGCGGAGACGCATCAAAGGCGCGATTATTACATCGGACTCTTCCATGAGCTCCGACGGTTTCAAAGCAAGAAGACATCTTCTCGCAGAAAAGTGCCCGAATGGCAGGCACTTTGTCAAAGTTGGAATGCTTTTGTTGAAAACTTCAACAAGAAACCGAGTGGTTACCGTGATCCGATTAAGCAAGCGCGTGATCGCTTCAAGACGTACTCGAAGCGTGGTAAGTTGGAGCAACTCCACGTTGCTGCGAAGGAGGCTATCGTGCCGTGCGCTGTGCCCGAGGGCTTTCAGTGCACGAAGTGCTTCCCTGGCGCGGTCCGCTTGAGTGACCGCGACCTGAACGGGTACACATCGTCCCGTGTGCCGAGAGACTCAAAGAGCTCCGTGCTAAGTTCTTAGCACGTGAGAGTTCGGGCGCTAGCGATGACCGCAGCGCTCGCGCTAGTTCCGCTGCGCCAGCGCGTACTGCTCTTTGTACGCCCTCACCATTTCCGGAACGTCCTCCAGCAAGACGTTCCATGGCTCCCATGAATCTTGATGGGGAGGAATTCCTCTCCAACAAATTTGAAAACGAGCCCCTTGAGGGTTCGTTTTCGGGATACAATGGTCAACAATCCGCTCAACACTCCAGCGAGTTGAGCCGCGGGCGTCACGGATCGGCGGTGGCGGGGGTGGGAACACGTCCCGGGTATGATCAGCCCCGGGCTGATCAGTATGCGCCTCTCCACCACCGGGTGACCGCCGTGGAGCGTCTGCAGGGCGCTGAGTTCGCCGTCCTGCAGCAGGTGCTGGCGAACCAGAAGGCCCAAGTCGCGGCGGTCTCGCAGACCGCCTCGAATATCCAGGTCGAGTTGGGGACCCGGATGAAGGTGTTGCTCCAGCGCGCGGACACGCTGGAGGAGAGGCTGCTCGTTGTTGAGGCCAATGCTTCCGCTTCCGCCGCGGCTGCTGCCGAGGCTTCGGGTCAGCCGGGTTAGGTGGCTCGTGTTGCAGGTACGGCTTCAGCCGCCCGACGTAAAAGGTCGGATGGATGCGCGTGCTAGACGGTATGTCTAGCGTGTAAGCGTTGCCGTGCCGTGTCGTGTCAACACAGTGAACGGCCCGATGAAGCGCGGAGCAAGCTTGCTTGCTCCGAAATCCGAAACTGCATGTCTAGGCGGGTTTTGAGTAGATAACAAAACCAATGAACTCACTTTGAATTCATTTGTGTTGCCCCTGCCAACATTATCGGCATTCAGCTTCTGTCTATCCACAGCAGTTGCAATCGCGTCTTGGACAAACCGAATTACGGCTTGTCTGCGATGGGTGAAGTCAATCGCATCCGAGCTGAACTCGTTCAGCTCGCTCTCCGCAAGAGGCTCGGCTTCTGCGTGGTTCTTTGCGGTGTCTGCGCCCTGCGCAGACTCGTGGCCTTTGTCCTCGTTGTTGGAGGAGTCTGCGCCCTGCGCAGACTCACGCGTTTCGTTCGTTATTGCAGCTGACAGTGTGCAAGGGTCAGTGGTTTTCTGCAGCTGGTGTATTGCAGTCGTAGATCCTCCCCCACTTATAGTGGGAGCCATCACTCCGACTAAACTCGGTAGACGTGGATGCCGCATGGCATTCACGTAGAACGGTGTATGCCCGGGCGAGGCATGCACTGAGTTGTTGATGACGAATTCCGCCATCAACAAACACCTGCTCCAGTATTGGAGCGAGTGAACGTAGCTCTTCAGAATGTCGACGAGCACGCGATTCACGCGCTCGGTTTGACCGTCCGTCTGCGGATGATCCGCAGTCGACATTGAAAGATGGCTCCCAAGAAGTGTAAACACTTCTTGCCACAGGTGCGCTGTGAAGCGCGGGTCTCTGTCCGACACAATGTCGGTCGGCATGCCATGGTGTTTGAACATCATGTCAACGAACAGACAGGCCGTCTGTTTCACGGTTACCTCTGCCGGCACCGTAGCAAGATGTACAATTTTGCTGAAGCGCTCGACGAAGACCACAACACCGATATTCCCTCCGGAAGACCAAAGATGAAGTCCAAAGACAAAGACCACAACACCGGTATTCCCTCCGCTGTCCGGGGGAAGACCAAAGATGAAGTCCAAAACATGTACTTCCAACACTCCGACGGAGTCGGTAGTGATTGCAAAGGAGCCTGTGCGAATGGCGCAGGCTTTACGCGTTGGCATACCTCGCAAGCACGGATGTATTTGCGCACCCACTTGTACTGGTGGTGCCAGTAGAAGTCACGCGTGAGAAGGATGTATGTCTTCTCACGTCCGAGATGTCCCGCAGACGGGGCATCATGGTATTCGTACATGATCCTGAGCCGCAGGTCATGGTCATTTGGCACGACAACGCGGTCTCCGCGTTGTCATCGACTGCGTTGTGGAGAAACAGTCCGTCGTGCACCCGATAGTGGTGTGCACGCGCACGAAGGTGCTTGGGCAGCTTCTGACGAGCCTTGTCAGAAGGTGTTGTGCCATAGGCCAGCAAGAGTTTCGTGTCCGCGTCGTGCTCGTACGCAGCCTTCACGTCGCCCAACAGAAACGATATGGGTTTGCTGGATCGCATGGTGTCAATGGCATTGACGACAGCAGCTTCTGTATAATCCGGCCGACGTGATAACGCGTCGGCCACCACATTCAATCTTCCGGGTTTGTATTCGACCCGGAAGTTATTCTCTGCAAAACATGAGAGCCATCTCGCCATTCTATGTGATATGTGTGGCGACTGCACTGCGGTGCGCAGTGATGCATGGTCGGTGTAGACCACGAATGGTCTACTTCCAAGTAGATACACTCGGAACTTTGCGAGTGCGTATTTCATGGCAAGGGGTTCCTCGTCATGTACTGGATAGTTTCGATCTGCTGGTTTCAGCTGACGCGATTGGTAGTAGAGGACACGATCACGGCCCTCGTGATCGTGCTGCATCAACGCACATCCGATCGCGAAGTCGGATGCGTCACACACTACGTGAAATGGGCGATCTTGGTTAGCCACTGCCAAGATCGGCGCCTCACTCAATCCCCGCTTGACTGCATCGAATGCCTTTTGGCAATCGGCTGTCCAATTCCGCACAGCTTCTTTTTTAAGAAGTTGTGACAGCGGGCGGATCTTGCCCGCGTAATTCTCCACGTACTTGCACAACTACGTGGCCAAGCCAAGGAACTGCCTCAGTTCCTTGACACTTGAAGGCGTTGGCCATTCATTGATCACTCTGACCTTTTCCGGGTCAGGGCGAACACCATTTTCCCCTACGAGACACCCGAGGACGGGTATCTCGCTCGCCCCGAAGATACACTTCTTCAGGTTCGCGTAGAGCTTATGCTTTCGCATAAGCTCAAGTAGCTTCCGGAGATGCACCCTGTGCATCTCTACGTCGGTTTTCCCGTCCACAGCCTGGCTGTGGATGAAAACATCGTCGAAGTAGCTCGGCGCGAAGTCGCGCACCGAGCGCAACAAGTGCGTCACGCACCTGTTGAAGGTCACAGGGGCGTTCTTGAGTCCCTGCGGCATCACTGGCCACTCCCAGAGCATGCCGCTTGGTGTGCTCACTGACGTGAGAGGGATATCGCTCTCACGCATTCGGATCTGATAGAATCCGTCTCGCAAGTCGAGAGCACTGTAAACGGTGCTCCCGGCCATCGAATCGATGATAACATCTTTGCGGTATCGGCGTCTGCGCCGGTACCGTCGCACCATTCAGCTTATTATACGCATGAACGATGCGCCATCCGCCCTGTGGCTTTTTGACACAGAACGTCGGAGCACTGTGCGGGGACTTTGATTCCCGCACTTGTCCAGCTTTGCGACGACTTTCAAAGAAGTCGTCGATCGCTTTTACTTGTTCTCGCGGCAGTGGTCACTGCCGCGTGACACAGTACTTCGTGCCCGGCACGAGATCAATCTCGTGCTGAATGCCCTTATCCTGCGGAAGTTCCGCAGGGATCTCTTCTGGGAGTACGTCTTTGTACTCCCTCAACAATGCGTAATAGGGACTCGACTTCAGCGAGTTCCAGCCTTGTTCATCGAAGCGCTCTCGCTTCGTCTTCGCACTGAGGGCCGTTCTTAACGGAGCGGATGTGCGGTAGGCTCGGTAGGCCCGGGTAGACTGCTCACCGGCTCTGTGCAGCAGTCGGGACTACCTCGAGGGATTTTTCGATCACGGATTGGTAGGCTCCCTACGCCCACCACGAGGGGGGGGGGCGCTGTCCGTGGTAGGCTGCCCAGATTCAGACTCTCCATCCAAATGGAACGACCTCGAGGGTTGCTGCGCACCATTGTCCAGCCCAGCGCGAGCCCCTCTGACTTGCTCTCGGGTCTCAGCGCTGACGACGTGTCTACCTCCGACACCCAGGACACGACCATCGCATGCACCTTCCGTCCTCTCGCTCAAGCAGACGAGTTGTCTGGCTGTAGTGGCGGCGGTCATTCTCCCCGCCTAGCGCAGTATGCGAGCAGCGAATCCACGCTCCCCCCACCATCGCGACACGAGTATCACCAGGCAGAGGAGAATTGTGAGGATATCGTCGAAAGCAGTGAACGCGCTGATGCCCTGCTCGCTGGCCATGATTTTGTTCGCGCGTCGGCTTCCGCTGATGCTGCTTTTCTATACCCTGAACTGGACTCTATCACTCTCGGCGACGTTGAAGTCATTATGGAGGAACTCACATCTAGCGAGCGTGCAGGTGATGATCAGTACACGGAGCAGCACACGGAGCAAGTGCAGAACGAGAAAAAAAATATTCCTGTACATCAAAGATCTACCCGGGTCGTCGTTTAAGTACAAGCAACTACGATTTTTGTGCAAGAAGCTAGGTGTCCATGGCTACAAGAACAAGACCAAAACAGCTATGGTCGACTTGATCATTCAGAGGAAGATTAACGAGACTTCTTATGATGCGTTGTTCGAGAAGAAGAAGAAAGCTCGAAGTGATCCACCCCTGAAGCAGAAGCAATGCACTTTTAGACTTTTGAACGTTTTGTTTTCTGACGAATTTGCAGGACGTTTAGCCAGTCTTGGTGATACGCGCTCGCGAGCGGATCTCGATGCGAGCATGCCTCCAGAAGTTGTGTTTTGGCGTGACGTCGAAGTTGCATTTAAGTACAGTGATAACGCAGCCTACGCGGGAGACTCGCATTTCAAGATATGCACCTAGAGTTGGAGGAACTGGACGTGAATCCTGCTATTATCGTGTACCATTGTGCGGAGAAGCTGCAGCAGATATGGAAGAATCTGCTAAAGGACTACAGTCAGCCATGCATAAAATTCCGAGCTTCGGGGCATCACAACCCGGATTTTTTTCGCGTGTTGCCATGGTCATATTTAGCTGCTGTATTTGCATCTGTACTTGAGCGAGCGAAAGTTGTCCTCTCGATCTCTTCGTGTGTTCTCGGAAGCTTGATGGCCAGAGCAGGGCATGTGGTTATTGCGTTAACCCCGTTATAGAGGCAGCGATAAAATGAAGCGTGGCTAATGTGGCCAATAGTGCAAATGTCGAGGGATCCGCCAGCTAGCCATCGCAGTGTAGAGTGCAAAACTACCTCGGCAGAAATCGGGGCTTCGCCCGTGCGAACCGTCGACATGACCGCATCTACCTGCAGATCTGGGCGCAGCAACTCCAACAGATGATCAAAAGAACCTTCATCCATTCGATAATTCCTCTCAAACGAGCTTCGCCGCCGTAGGACCGCTACGTGGTCGCTCCAAATGATCCGCTGCTGACAGAAATAATCTTCTCTAATGGCAAGCGCCTGCATCGCTGCAGCGACACACACGACAATGTCATTCATCTCTTCATCACTGGATGAACTGCTCCATTCCTCGTCGTCCGAATCGACTAGCTGAGGGAACATACGTAGTATCTGCCACAGGGGGTTCGGGGCGTTTTGTGAATGAGACAATTTCTCGGACACAGGTACAGTCAAGTACAGCAGCCTACCGCCCTACACTCCGTCATTCTTAACGACGACACGCAGAGTGGTACTCTCTACGCACACCGCACACCCAACCTACCGCTCAGTTAAGAACGGCCCTGAGGGTGTCTTCACTCTCAGTGGTACTTCCCATGAAGAGCTGCCTCAGCTCTTCGCTCTCGCTCTCCGTTCTTTCGCTATTCGAAAGAACGCAAACCTGCTCGATGCGTCCATCGTGCAAGTCGCGCGTGAAGCGCTTCCAGCTCATGACTGGAAGTGAAGTCAACTCCGACGCCGTCGGAGGATTAGCGAGTCCCATTTCACGATACTGGAATCCAGTCTGGATGCGCGTCAAGACACTTAGCGTCTCGACGTTCGGCGTCACCGCCTCAGGCTGTCCAGCAGACGGTTCTCGTGGCGTTTGCATGCTGTCGTGCCGGGCTGCACGACAGCATGCAAATTGCGTCAGTGCGGTACGTTTGCAACCGTCCGCACTGTTTGCAACGTCAACTCCCGGAGTTGACACGCCTTTGTCACCTCGACGCCAGTTATCGGAGCCCCTCATCACCGAGGGTGCGTCGACTCCCGGAGTCGACGCGTCGTTGTCGACCTGCCCTCTTCGGGTCAGGGACTGTTCCATGCGTACTTGAACGCGAGTGTTGGTTCCCGGAACCGATTCATCCTCATCTTCCGACGTCGGCAGCACCGCCGACGTGGATCCCACTGGTGTGGCGCCCCGCGCCTACTGGATGTTCGCGTTTTTTGTTGGTCCGCGGCGATGCCTAGCATCGCCATGACGGCCACCTCCAGGGGGCATGGGAGCTGTGCACTCCCGTGCAAAGTGACCGATCCTTCCGCAACGGAAGCATCGCACGTTACCTCCCTGCTGCTGGTAACCAGCAGATGTTGCGTTCGAGAGGTCCATTGGTTCTGGACCTCCCGTCCTCGCTACCGGGCGCGGTTGCGGCCTTAACACGTTTGCATGGGGTTTAGCCTGCCGCAGGCTGAACTCTTCTTGCATGGCAAGGGTGATTGCAGCTTCGAGAGTACTCGGGTACACTCGGAAGAGATAGGTCTTCACGGGCCCATCTCTAAGTCCCTTCATGAACGTGACGACCTTAGTCGCCTCGTCAATTGGATTAGTCACGATATTTGAGACCAAGTACCGTGCACGCTGCGCGTAAGCATGGACGTCATGCTTACCCTGTTGCAGGTCGAGGAATTCCGCCCTCGACCGGAACTCATTTTGCGGGGGCTCAAACGCTTGTCTGAGCTCCTCTTTGAACACTTCGTACGTGCTGAAGCACGTCGGATCGGAGAGTCGGCGCCCGTACGCCCAACTTCTTGTGCGTCCGCCAAGGCAAGACATGGCGAACGCGACCTTCGACAGCGGGTCGACGATGCGTCGAGCCGCTATGGCTGTGTCGAATTCGACAAGCCATCGGAGGAGAGGCTCTCCCTCTCTTCCTACATAATTGCTCACGCTCAATTTTAATGATTGAGCACGCGGTGCCGTCAAGACGACGCCGTAACTGAGGAAGCAGCATCACGCTGCTCCTTCATGATGAACCCCAGAGCAACACCATGTTGCTCCGTCGGCGATAGCATGCGCAGCATCGTAGCTATCGCCGCCTCTCCAAGGACTGTTGACAGTCGCTGAAGGGCTTCCCACTCTGGGTCAGACAGATGGGGGCGGTCTGCGCGTGCAACATGCGTTGCAGGCGTATTGGAGCTCTCCATAGGCACCTCCGTGTTCATGTAGTTCTCGGCTCCGCGTTCGTACACCCTGTACGAACGTCAAGCAGTCGGTCGTTAGGTGGACTACAAAGTGCTACCAGGTGTAGTGGGTCTAACTTGACTCACTACTTTTGCTTACACGTTGCGCTACGTGTATGAAGAAGCGTAGGAGTTTATTAATAATTTGAATTAATTATACTTGCGTCCACAAGTATAATTTAAATCAAATAAAGACTCCAAGTGACTTAGATTAGGTAAAATGAGAACTGTAATGTGTATAAATTGATCTTCCTCCTAAATCTGCTAAAACTGTTTATCATCTGCGAAAGGGGTTGACAGCGGCTGGCTGTGAGAGCCCCGCCAATTTCCACGTCTCTAATTGGTAGAAAGATGCTACTTTCTACCAATAAGATCTTAGGGTATGTGTGGACCACTCCTTGTGGTGGCCCACTTCAATGTATGCATTGGTGTGACTTACACCATGGTGAGGAAATATCTAAAACTTTTAACAGATATTCTCTGGATTTTAATCCAGACATTACTCAGCTCAAGCTCACAGTCCTGAAGATAGTTTGGTGCAACGGGTGCAACGATAGCACGCGGAGCTAACGGGCACATGCTTTCTCTCCCATCCAACGGGAACTAGCTCACTTTCACCTGTGCGGCAAAAAGCACACACGACATGACCTACTCTCACCGCTGTGGCTCATACTTCAACGCATTCGAGAGCTTCGCGCGCAGGAGGACCAAGCGCTTGACTGTACGACTGTTGAATACTGGATGGAGTCCACCCTTGTCCTCCGCCACCTGGTCGGTTTCGACCGTGAGAATATCATCATTGCGCTGCACGTCTGCCATGCGCTCGTGTACCTGCACTCGCTGGCGCCAGCGATCATCCACCGCAACCTCAAGTGCGCAACGTCCTACTAAGCAGCGACCTGACGGTCAAGATGACGGACTTCGGCATCTCTCGCGAGCGGCTGGACCGCACCATGACGGAAGGACTGGGGACGTCGCGCTGGGTGGCGCCGGAGGTCATGCACGGGGAGATCAACGACGACAAGGTTGACGTGTTCTCGTTCGGTGTGGTGCTGTCAGAGCTCGATGTGCATTCGCTGCAGTACGCGTTCGTGAAGGTGAAGGGTCTGGCTGTCAGCTGTTGTCGGACACGGTGATCCTGCAAAAGGTGGCAATGGAGATACTTCGCGTGGAGTTCTCGACGTCAGGGTCCTCACCGATAGCGATGGCTGAACTTGGTGAGACTTGCGAGAGCGTAGACCTAAACGAGTGACCCAGTGCAGCGGAGGCGCTGTACAAGCTGCAGGCAAGTGGTGTCCGAGTAGTGGGCTAGTTTGTGGAGCAATACATGTCGCCTATGTTAGTCCTATTTCCTATCTCTATAGTTGACGACCCTCGCATCAAAGATTTCATTCATCATCTCGGTTCAGTGCCGCCATCAATGATTGATAGTAATATCGATTTCGCACTTAAAGTAGTATTAACATTTAGGAGACGATTTTGATTTGCTAATTGTATTAATATTACCAATTGGGTGCATGGAAAATCTAATATTAATACATATAGTTACTAATAGTAAAATCAAACTACTGAAACGCCCTTACAACAGATTCCGCTCGCGTTTCCTCATCCGCTCAATCTCTACGTCATTGTGATGAAGAATTAGCTGGCATTGGCCTCCCTCATTGCTCGTGTGTATGCGGAGAGGGATCGATACAAACGAATCTGTCGAAAACACTAGAAAAGCTGTCGAGGAGCAACGGGCGTCCTGAGCTCGGAAGGGTTTGTAATAGCCAATCTGCTAGAATCCCAACATCGGATTTCCGGCTCGCTGTTGCTTGAGTTCGGATGTCAGATTCCGCGAGAGTAGCTTCATTCGCCTCCGTAGCCTGACTCGACAGATATCATTTGACTGCTTGCTGGGGAGGGCTCACAGTCCGGTTAATCTTTATTCCTGAAGGTGAGAACGCACCTGGAAAAACTACTGTCGCGCACCCTCCCGCCAAGGATCGGGCACGCGTGGGCTGTTCGGGGAGTACAGTCAAGGGTGGTTGGAGCTCGGAGGGGCTTCTCTCGGTAGGTACAGGAAGGAGGTGGTGCTAAACGAAAATGTAAAACGATACTTGTTAGACTTCGTTCTTAGCGGGAAAGTGTTTGACTGACAAGCAACTGCGGGCGTCGGCCTCGGCCGCGCACGCCCATACGCATGCCTCCTCCTCCATTCTACTCACCGGGACACCCTAGCGTGCCATCCTTCCTTGTTGCGACACCTCCTCCCTCCTGGCCCGGGGAAGCACCGTAGCACGTCCTGACACCCGTCCTCGACGCCACCATGCTAGCCCTGGAAGCTCCCGTCGTCATCGTCGAACCCAGCTGAGATCTGGGTCTCGCGTCATTTTTCCGGGCGACTCCTCACGAATCGGTACGCTGCGCCACTCGGGTCTATCCATCCGTAGCTGTAGCCATCGGACGAGCGAGAGTCACCCCAGGCGGCCTCGGCGCGGGTCTTTCAGTCCAGGCCCAGCGCAGTCCCTCCTGGAATGTCACCCAGATTCCCGGGTACGGGACATTCTCCCCGACTAGAAGTTCGGCGTCCCCGACGAACGCGAAGCTGGGCCTGGGCTGCCATCTCCGTCAACGCGGTAGCCCTAGCAGCCAGCTCCGTCAGAGTATTGGCCAGCTCCACGTCGGCACGAGTGAAGTCGACCGGCGCAGCACAGTTCGGGAGCACGTCGCCCGCATTGGGTGGGAGATCGCACGCAGGGCGCATGGTTGCAGCTCGCAATAGTGACCGGGTACAGAAGTCGGAGAAGCAGATCAGCAAGGAGCTTCGCGACAACAAGTACGAGTCCCCCACAGTTCCGCCTTTCGACCCTAAAGAAGCCAAAGCCAGCGGGTACGCTCCCTTCCAACACGCTAACGGATCGTTCACTGCAGTGTGGGGAGATGCCTCCGACGACGGAGATGAAGACGAGGAGGACGACGACGGAGTCGAGGCGGACGACAGTGAGGAAGACAAGCCTCCTCCCCCAAAGGAGTCGAAGGCGAGCACACCCACCGCCCAAACCATTTAGCTCCAGTGTTGTTCGCCAGATAGTCATAACCATTCAATTTCAAGAGTTTTCTTTCATTCCCGAGAGGGCAGCCTTGGTCGAGCGCCTGGCTCGACGTCAAAAGTACAGGCACGGTGGAGAGTCGTGCAGATAAAATTCAAAGTGATCAAAATCCAAACAGGAAGAGCAGAGCCCTTCAGTGAAGAGGTTCCACGTGTCGATCGACTTCGGTGATCGAGGTGTTCGGGAACCAGCTCTTCCTCCTAGAAGAGCAAATCTTCCTCGTCGACAGACGCGTTGGCCCCAGCCAGTCGAGCGCTTCGACGAAGTTCGGGTAGCCCGAGCTCTTTTCGCCGAGTATCTTCGAACTCGCTGATGAGGGCGTGGTAGGTCGGTAACAGCGTGACAGTGGCGCGCCAGCAGACCTCATAAGTAGCCAAGAGTACCAAGTATTGTTCTTCTCCATTTTTCTTCCGCTTGGCAATGATATCGACCACAGGACAGTTCGTGCCTGAGAACACATTTCCCTCCCCACCGATGATCAGGCGTTCCACAAAACTCGTCGAGGGAAGGTCTTCCTCGGTGAGAGGGCCATCATCATCAACGCCCGGCTCGGAGTTCACGCCGCTGGGAGTCTCGGAAGGGTATGGCCTGCTCCACCGACCCTTGAATCGCTTGAGGCGGTTCACATTGATAGTCACGACGCGATTGAGATGGGTGGGTATAGCGACTCGATAAGCGTTCTCGCCCATGGTGCCGACGACACGTTACGGCCCGTGCCAGGAGAAAGCTAGTTTCTTAGTCTTCTTTTCTCCGCGCCTGGCCCGGAAGTACTGGTACACCCACACGGGGTCTCCCACTTCAAATCTGGTTTCTTCTTGACCCTCGAGTCGAATCACGTGCCTGTCCTGCGCCTTCAGGAGCTGTCTCTCTATCATTCGGCGGGTATCACGGAGGGACAAGAGTAGTCGACGGCGGTAAGCGGCAACCTCGTTGCTTTTCCAATTGTTGCTCGTGTTGAGGAAGGCTAGGTCCAGGGCAGAACAGGATCTCGGCCGTAAAGGCTAAAGAACGGAGAGTCCTTGAGGGTCTCGTAGTAAGAGGTCTAGTAAGCGAACAACACTCGGGGCAAGTACAGATCCCAGTCAGTTTGCGTTTCGTTCACAAAGAGTCGAAGTATGCCTAGGAGCGTGCCATTGAAGCGTTCTACCAACCCTTGGGTTTGAGGATGATAAGCAGCACCAAAGAGCTTCTTAATACCAAGGGTCTCGTAGAAAGAACGAGCCAGCTCAGATATAGAATTCGATCCTTGGTCGCTCAGGAGCTTCTCGGGGACTCCATGTCTCGAAACCACCTCATCCACCATAGTTTCGACGAACGTCACGGAGTCGAGCCGCGAGACCGCGAAGGCTTCGACCCATCGAGTGAAATAGTCAGCAAATACCAATATGAACTTGTTACCCCTTGGGGTGGTAACGAGCGGTCCAACTGCGTCCACGACCAACAACGAGAACGGACCTGAAAGTTCTTGGATTGGCATGCGTTGCATGAGGCCATTTCTCCAGGGACGATGTCCTTTTCCGCTGCCGCAAGTAGAGCATTCTCGAACATATTCAGCGACGTCGCGCTTCCAACCGTGCCAAAAGGCATGCTTTCGAATTTTGTCTAGCGTTTTAGTCACTCCGACGTGGGCGGCCAGCCATCCGAGTGGCAGTGGTGCAGTACCGTCGAGATAAATTGTAGGGGAATGACCGGCACCTCTATAGAGCTAGCAGGTCCAGCTCGAGCCTTCAAGTGTACCTTGCGCATCAATATTCCGTTGCGCACGACATAGTTAGGGGCCGTTAATAGTGTTCGCGTCCGTAGCTGCGGGTTCAGCGCCAGAGCACCACTTTCCAGGTAGGCGATCATCGCGAGGATCCACGGGGTGCGACGCTGTTCCTCCACAAAGCGATCCTGTTGCAGTCCGAATACGTCCACAGGGGACACCAACATTTGTTCTGATGACGACAGGCCGACCTCGTTTGAATTCAGCGAGGGAGAGGTAAGATCTAAGGCGTCCGCGGCCTGGGATTCACGCCCCCCGACTTCGACAGAACGGTGGGTCGCAGCCGGAGTGTCGGAGAACGAGGCCCCAGCGTTTGCCGTGGGGGAACTCGTCAGGCCGCTCTTCTCGACCAGAGCCGAATTCCGTACGTCTAAGTCAGCATCGTTGAGTGGGTCCGTCATCGAGATGGCCGCTATAGTGTAGGAGTACAAGCCTGAGAGTCCGTCCACGTGCCCCATCGCGGAGCCGGCGTTGAGTGGGTCCGTCATCGAGATGGCCGCTATAGTGTAGGAGTACAAGCCTGAGAGTCCGTCCACGTGCCCCATCGCGGAGCCGGCTTTGTGGTAAACCTTAAAGCGTAATTGGGAGAGTTCCATGGCCCACCTTGCTAGTTTTGCATTGCTGGTGCGGTTGGTTTCATTCAAGACCCTGGTTAACGCTTGGTGGTCCGTATAAAGGTCGAACTCGCGACGATCCAAGTAGCAACGGAACTTGCGGGGCGCCCACACTATTCCGCCACACTCAATCTCCGATGTTCCGTCCTGCTTGTTGATCCAGTTTTTCTCTGATTCCACCAGCAGTTTGCTGGCGTACGCTACCACTCGTTCCCGACCCTCTACAGTCTGCATCAGGAACGCGCCCACGGCCAATTTCGATGAGTTTACATAGAGCTTGAAGCGTTTTTAGAAGTCGGGGTACACGAGGATAGGGGGCTCCATTAGTTTCCGCTTCAATTGCATGAAAGCAGACTCGCAGTCGTCATTCCACGCAAAAGGAACGCCTTTGGCCTTTAAGCGTTCAATCGGGGCCGAGATGGCCGCATACCCGGGAATGTAGCGTCTGAAATAGCTAGTCATGCCCAAGAAGGTCCGTACAGTGTGGAGATCATGAGGTCGTTGAACGTTCAAGACCGCTTTGACCTTCTCGGGATTGGGAAGGATGCCCGAGGGAGTGACGATGTGTCCCAGGAAGGCGACCTGGTCCCGACCCCACTTGCACTTCTTCATTTTCAACTTGAACCCCGCGGAGCGGAACCGTTCCAGGACCTGATCCACTCGCACCAGGTGAGTAGGGAAATCCTCACTAAACACTACACAGTCGTCGAGATACACGAGACAGGTGCGCCACTTCAGATCGATCAACACGTCCTACATGAGTCTTTCGAACGCCGGTACGGCGTTGCACAAGCCGAACGGTATAACTAACGACTCGAAAAGACCGTACTTGCAGGTAAAAGCAGTCTTCTCGACGCTATCCTAGGCCATGGGTACGTTCCAATAGCCGGAGGCGATGTCCATCATCGAGAATAATTTGGCTTTCCCAAGAACGTCCAAGATGTCGTCTAGCAGCGGCATAGGATAGCAATCCTTAATAGTCACGGCGTTGAGGCGTCGGTAGTCAATACAAAATCGAATACCGCCGTCCGGTTTTCGGATCATTAGGACAGGGCTCGCCCAAGGGCTGGTTGAGGGGCGAATAAGGTTCAGACTGAGGTATGGTTGGACCTCCGCTTCCACGACGTCCCCTTCAGTCTTAGAGACGCGATACGGTTGTTGTTTGATCGGGGGGGGGGGGGGGGGGGGGGGGGGGTCACCAGTGTCAATAGTAAATTCGAGTAGGTCCGTCCGACCAGGTTTCATCGAGGTCTCTACGAACAATTCCTTGAACGAGCCTAGCATCTCGGCGAATAGTTCCTTCTGCTCGCTTCCCAACTTAGAATCAGAGAAGCCCACGTCAAGTTCTTGGCGCAGAGCCGCAGCAAGCCCCGGTATGGGCTCGGTCGGAGCATGGTCGGGGTGAGTCGAAGCACTGATAGCGGAGTGAACCCAATCATATTCACGCGGAGTCGCAGTGCGTTCTGGCGTAGGGGCCGCTTATCTGTCGTGACTACACTCGGCGGCGACTCGAATTCAAAAGCAGAGTCGGGCACCACGTTTATCGCAGCAAGGAGCGTTCCTTTCCTTATGATCAGTTCCTCAGTGGACGAATTGCATATCTCCACGACCACCTTTCGTTTCTGAACCGTACACAGCGTGCGGGCAATCCTCACAGTCTCGTCGAGGTCCACGAGCCCTTCCACCAGTACAGTAGACTCATCAGCAATTTCACCTTGGACCTCCGAGATAACCAAGGCTTGTCCACCCGGGCAAATGCGAACCGTGGAGTTGATCCGGGAGGCGTACACTTCTTCCACGCGAGGAGCACCAATAGGAAATACTTCACCCGTGTCTTTGAGAGTGACGATGTTATCGTCCAAGTCGACTACGGCACGGTAAGCCTTGAGTGTATCGGTACCCAAGATGACATCAACGTGAAGTCGGTCTGCCACGACGAATGGCCTCACCCTTTCTTGAAAACCAAGCTGTATGGACAGGTCCAAAGCCCCCTTGATTCGTAGAGGGTGTCCTGAATCACTGCTCAGATCGCGAGGGCAAGGACGCAGGGGAGCGTCCGCTCTCCCCACTACCGTCAACATGCGGACGTCCATGAGGCTAGCGACCGCTCCAGTGTCGATGAGCATCTCGGCCGGCACACAGTCGACGAAGTCTGCGGAGACGGCCTCAACTCCTCCGACGGTACCGATCAAGCGTTTCCCGCCTGAGACAATACCAGCGGCGTCCCCGCCGTTCGGGGCCGGTTGGTCAGGAACCTCGCGTAGTCCAGGATTGCGCATCTTCTTGGTCGTGGGCACGACGTAGACGTTCTCGAACAGGCCATTGTCGTGGTCGTTTCTGCTGCCGTGCGTTCCCAACGCTTCAAAGATGGATGCATACAATGAGGAACAGTCGAAACTCACGCGCTTACCACCGGAAATCTTACTGGGGCGAGGAAGGGCGCGGCAACGGTCGCAACGAGGTCCTCTACCAATCACCTTGTCACGGACCCTGGAAGCTTTCTTGGAGTACGCCTCCAACACTTCATTTATAACTCTTTCAGACAGAGCCTCGCTCGCAGGGGGGACCGAAGCATTCCAAGGCAGTGTGAACTCGCACCGGGAGCCCTTGATCCTCCGACCAGGGAGGGTCACCAGTCCACAGCATCTGCTCGCTCGAACTAACCAGCCTAGACGAGCATGTAGGGCACCGACTCGGGAGGCGGGGCTCGCCGTCCAGTACGAGGTGGTACATCATCTTTCGCGCCCAGGCACGCCACTTATCAGGTAACTTATGCATGTCTTCGGCCGAAGCAGGGGTCGGGACTGTGACGGGAGTGCCCAGGTCCAGCTTCACCGAGATGTTCTGTTCTACCGCCGCTTCGTCGACGGCGATTGACGGCCTAACTTTACACGTCCTCGGCGTCCGATCGGCGTCTAGGTTCGCTCCACTCCTGACGAAGCGCGTGTCGGGACTGCTATCGAGCACAGAGCAGACAGCGGTCACCGCAGCCTCGGCCTTTAGGGCGCCCCGGAAGTCCCTGCTCGCCCTCTTGGCTTCTTCGGAAGTGGCCAACGTTTCCTGGTACCAGTGCAGCCAATACTCGGGAGTAGAAAACAAGCCTGGCGAAGATTCGCGATTTCGGGCCAACTTCTCCTCCGGGATGTTCAATAGACCGCTCAAGGTGGTCAAAGGGAGCTCTTGTAATTGTTCTTCATTTTTTTCATCCGCCTCCGAAGCTCAGCTTCGTCCCTCGGAGGTAACCGTTCCTGCAGTTCCTTCTCATATTTTTCCTTCTCCTCGGCCACCGAGGAGGGTCCTCCGTTCTCCAAAGCGTCCAATTCCTCCGGCGTAAATAGTCTAGCATATGGCGGGGCCAGTGTCTCGGTGGGTTTGGTTTCCCCGTCTCCTTGAGTCAGTTCCGACTCGGAGGCGCTTTCTTCGTTGGGGTCGCGTTCGGGTTTCGTCTCCAGGGTACAGGTAGGTCTCGGGATCACCGCGGCAGCGTCCGGGTCCAGCTCGGGCGGGTCGCTCACCGTCTTCTCATTCTCCAGATTGTCGTTGCCATTTCGGTCCACACAGCTAGATTCGTCACGCTCGGTATCGAAAGTGTTCCGGTTCACTTTCATACTAAAGTCTTCATTGGATACTTCACGTTGAGGGGTATGTCCGCGCTTGGTACAGTTCTCGTAGGGCGTTCACAGTCTCGCCTTTTCCTTCACTTGTTCGGGGTTCATTCTCGTCTCGCTCGGGGTCTTCACTTGGTGGAGGTTCTTCACTCGATTGGGGTTCACGCTCGCCACGCCTGGGTTCCTCCCTCGATGGGGTCTCTGCACTCGCTTGGGGTTCACGCTCGTCACGCTTGGGTTCCTTCCTCGATGGGGTTTCTGTACTCGCTTGCACGGCTTTGGGCTCGTCACGGTTGGGCTCGATTCGGAAGGGTATAACCACCTCGATGGGGGCTACGGTCTCTTTCTTTTCGCTTGTTTTCTCGGCTTCGTCTTCATAGTTAGCACCATCCACTCTTGACCTCAGGAGGCAGTAATCTGGCTCGGCACCCCCTCAACAAGCAGTTGATTCTTGTTGTCTTCGTTCTCGTTCATTCCATAAATAGTACATTCATATACACCAAGTACGACGTTAACCGTTCCTCCCAGCCCAGTGCACGCTTCGAGGCATTCGAACTCCTCCTCAACTGGATCAGAAGCGCGCCCGCTCGTGTCACTCCATTGACAAGAGGAAGGTGTGACACATCCTTCCCCTTCCTCTCGCCCCCATCATTGCTGGCTGGGCGGAGACACTTGCACGGGAGCGGCGGTCGAGGGGTCAGGCGGAGTCATCGGCCGGTATGCCGCTCGAGCCGGGCAATTTAACACCAAATGGTCCGGGCGGCCACACAAATAGCACGTTCGCCCACCCTGGGGATCACCGCCCTGGCCCGCTCCCGTTAGGACCTGGGTCTCCCGCGGGCGATCACATTCGACTGCAATGTGGCCCCACATCTGGCAGCACGGGCACACAGCGTTCGCACGACGGCAGTTAATGCGACTACAAACGAGATTGTGACGCCTCCCGCACACAACTCGACCTTCTTGAGTATACATATCCGGCCCCTGTCGTATCCCGCGGAACGGAGTTTCCGGCATCGATCCACCCGACATCGCTGGCGGGGAAGCGTTCTGGGTCCCCTGCACACTCGGTTGAGAGAATGAAGCCGCTGATACTGGAGCATGCCTGGGGGAACGCGGCGAACGAGCCATCTGTTGTTGCTGTTGCTGGACGAGTAAGTTTTGTGTTTGTTGCATCATGTTCAGCATTTGCTGCATCAGAGAGTTTTCGGAGTCTGCCTTTGACGGGGAATCAGACGAGAATTCGGCATCATCCTCAACCGGGAGGTGCATGTTCTTGTAGAGCAGTACCGCGACAGCCTGAGGGATCGAGTTGACCATCGTGGTCACCAGAGCCGCTTTCCACTCCTTATTGCGCAGTCCGGACAGGAAGTACTGGTAGCGCATCGCAGGGTAGTAACACTGAGCGGCATCACAGAGGCTGGATATGAGGTCGCCCCAGACCTCGGCCGACATGTCCTTGGCACGCTTAGTAGATTTCAACCGTTCAATCATCTGTAGAGGTGTCTGGCAGATAAACGGATTGTGGAACCGGGTCCGCAGCGTCTCGAAGTTATCAATCTGCGAGTACATCCACCACTCTTCCCCAGCCTTCCCTTTTAGACACTCACGGAAAGCGCTCAAGCGAAGAGCGTCATCCAACCCTTCCGTAGCGCGTTCGAAAGCACTCCAGAATGTTCTGGCCTTGTCTACCGAGGCGGAGTCTGAGTAGAACGGTTGTATCATCCGTACAGCGTTTTTGATATGCGTCGGCATGCCATAGCGAGGTTGACTCAGAGGTTGACCGAATGAGGCCCCAAAGCCGTACGGAGGGTAGACATATGGGTAGGCTGGTCCGGAATAGCTCGCCGGGGCTGCCCCTACTACAGAAGGCATTCCTTGAGGTAGTGGTTGACTCTGGTTCGGGAACGGTCCTCTGCTAGGAGGTTGTCCCCCGCCTCCACCGGGTGGAGACGGACCCCCAGGCGGCGACGGTCCCCCAGGTGGAGACGGACCCCCAGTCGAGAGACCCCCGGACAAGGCAGCTGACCCGGTAGTAGGAGTCTGGTGGCTCTGCATCGGAACCGCTGTTCCTGGAACAGTTGGTGGCGCGGCCACCGGTTGGACCGGGGGGGGGGGAGGAGTCACGAGTGGTGTCGTTGGACCCTGGGACGGCACCCGAGGTCCCCAGTGGCCTTGGATAGAGTGCACCGGTGTTGGGATCCTGGCAGTAGGGTGCTACGTCGGGGGAGTGGTGGTCCTCGCGTCTGGAGCCGAGGCCAGACGGCCTTGGGTTGGAGCCGTTGACCAGCTCGGGAGTGGAGCGGTCGGATACCCGAACCTGATCCCTGCAACGGCGGACGGGTCCGCAATGGTACAGTTCTGGTACGACGGGATAGCGGTCCTCACGCGGGTAGTCGGCGGCGTCATGGTCGCTGTCGTAGTCGCTGGTGTGGCAGGAACCCCTGCTCCACCTAGGGTAGGTCCTTGCGTAGCGTACTGCGGCATTTGATAACCGTAACCGTAAACCGTTCCGGAATTCGGGTCCAAGGGCGGGTTCGAGAGGTGGTGGCCCCAGTTGTCGTCGTCGGAGCCGCAGGGTCTCCTCCCCATTGGTTCCAATATTGTATCGTCGGGTCAGGACCGAGAGGGGCGTCGGCCGTCGTTGGGGCGCTCGAGCCCGAATACTGAGGTAGCGAGGCCTGGTCACCACTAACAGTAGGAACCACAGCAGGTGACAGGGCTCCGGGGCCCAACGACCCTCTTTCGCCGAATTGAGGTGGGTTCGCAGGAGCCAGGATCGTTGGAACGCTTCCACCGAGGGCAGGAGCGGTCTGATTAACTCCTCCCGTCGACAGGGAAGGCGTGTTCGACGTAGTCGTAGGCGCAGCGGAAAGCCCCGCTGCTCCGGTTATCGTAGCAGAGGCGTGCGGAAGTAGCACGGTAGTAGCACGCACAGGCGAAACAGGTTCAACTCGTGGCGTCGGCTCGGCTCCGGAGCCCCGCGCCGCCCAGCGCAGCACTTGCGATCGTACGGCTCCGAGCCCAGCGGGAGTTGACAGGTCAGGCCGGTTCGGGTCAGTGAGTATCGGTCGAAGTCCATCCTGACCAGCCACATCTTCTGTAGTCGCTCGAGGGAGTTCCGTCACACCTCGTGAGGGTCGACCTCCCTCCCCTTCCTCGGCGGAGAGGAACACTTCACTCACCGCAGGGGAGTCACTGAAGCGCTCGTCTCCCTCATCAATAGAATCCATTGTTACTTCCTTCACGTAGTCGTCACTCGAAATTTCGGTATTTGGGTACAGTACGGGCCCGGTCCAGGGGACCCACACCAAAACCCAGTGCACGGCCTTTTAGTCTCCAGTAGCAGCAGCCACCGCTCGTTGGAGCCGTCTCGTTTGGGTCTGAACTTGAACGCTTGTCACACTGAGCGGAACGCTTCCTAGCAGACCAGTTTCTTCACGCAGTAAGTGTCGCTGTCCACGCTGGTACTCAGGCTGACTTCTCGGGCCTTGTTGCGCCGACGAAGCCGAACTGGACAGACGTCACGGCCCTTGCTCGACCACAGGAAGTCGCTGTTCCACACAGACGCCTCTGGCGGCAGCCTACAAGCCTCTCGAGCTCACTCCACTCAAGACCTTCTCCAGCGCACGCGTACCTTGTTTCTCCACCAAATGTCGCGCACCCTCCCGCCAAGGATCGGGCACGCGTGGGCTGTTCGGGGAGTACAGTTAAGGGTGGTTGGAGCTCGGAGGGGCTTTTCTCGGTAGGTTCTGGAAGGAGGCGGTGCTAAACGAAAATGTAAAACGATACTTGTTAGACTTCGTTCTTAGCGGGAAAGTGTTTGACTGACAAGCAACTGCGGGCGTCGGCCTCGGCCGCGCACGCCCATACGCATGCCTCCTCCTCCATTCTACTCACCGGGACACCCTAGCGTGCCATCCTTCCTTGTTGCGACACCTCCTCCCTCCTGGCCCGGGGAAGCACCGTAGCACGTCCTGACACCCGTCCTCGACGCCACCATGCTAGCCCTGGAAGCTCCCGTCGTCGTCGTCGAGCCCAGCTGAGACCTGGGTCTCGCGTCATTTTTCCGGGCGACTCCTCCCAAATCGGTACGCTGTGCCACTCGGGTGTATCCATTCGTAGTCGTAGCCATCGGATGAGCGAGAGTCACCCCAGGGGGCCTCGGCGCGGGTCTTTCAGAGTCCAGGCCCAGCGAAGTCCCTCCTGGAATGTCACCCAGATTCCCGGGTACGGGACAATTTACAAGTCAGTTTTTCAAATGTTACCGTATATTCAAAATTTATGTGATGATTAAAGTGATTGTAGACCTCCGCTTTGCCTTGAGGCCTCAAGCTGCAAATAGTCAGTATGGTAATTTCATGCTTTCGACATACCTGTGGATAGTTCGCCGTGGGTAGCACCAACGTGCTCGCGGCCGTGGGCTGCTCGTCATGATGTACCCGCCTCTCACCAAGGTGCGCAGGAACCTGGTGCTGCTCACGATGGTGCAGAATTGGGTGCTCGGGTCCTTCGTCATGTTCTTCCTCTAGTTGGGCTTCTGCAGCGGCGACGTTGGCTACATTACGGGGCTCAGTTTCGTGGGCTGCGCGTGCTGTATTGTCATGGCCGTGGTCTGGAACGGCCTCGCGGGCGGAGACGCTGCGTACTGCGCCGCTATTGTGGCCGTGAACGGTAGATTGTTCAGCAGATCGGTTGCCGATTTGACCTGGTTTGAACTGGGTCAGGGATTAGATTATATTCGGTTATATAACCGATATATTCTGACCAGATGAACAGATCAAGAAAATACATCATAATTAGTCCGGAAATATGCATATTCAAAGAATTTAGGTCAACTAATTTAGCTTATAGCTGGACTATTTCGTAATTTGTAACATCTAAAACTGGTAACCTTGACTTTGTTCAGACGGTGACCATTATAGTTCTCTGGATTTTATCCAGAGTAGTTGGGGCGATACAAGTGCGCGTACTAGTCCCTATATAATCGCAGGTCCCTGAATCACTTATAAGATAGCAAAACAGTAATGTATCGGGACGAATCTGCTAGATTTTATACATGGGCGGACAGCATATTATCCTGTGCGTGTTGCTTGAGTCTTTTACGGGCGACATTCGCGTGACAAGATAATCTGGATGTTACTTGTAGCGCTTAACATCAGGGGAGGGGGGGGGGGTACGCAGTAGATATCCGCACGGCTACATGTAATACATGTAAAACAAACGTACTACAAATAGATCAATGTCATTCTCGGTTGGTACAATCCTTCGACGCCATACTCCATACTCCCTCCCTAACCGAGGTTGCGCTGTTCGATCATACCGAATATTGCGATGTCGTGCAGTTTAGCGACACCGACTGGGCGCTGATGCAGCTGGTCTATCGTCCCCGCTTTAAACTCCTGCGGATAACGTACACAGTGGCCTCTAACCACCCACCTTCCTTCTGCAGCTGTGGTGGAGGTAGCCACGTACAACGAGACGTTGTCCGTGGTCCCGAACTTGGGGGGAGGGAGGGAGAGAGAGAGGGAGGGGGTAAGTGTTTCCGCCACGCGTGGTCTCATTCCCTCTCGCGGTAGATATCTTGCTGCCCCCACCAGGCTGGTGACCACCACCAGCAGCAGCAGCAGCAGCATCGTATGTGTTGCGTCTGTAGCACGGGGTTGTATTGAGTTTCGTGTATTACGGTAGCGATCTGACGCCAACAAATTCGTGAGAACTCTGGATTGTCGCTCAGAATAACAGTAGTTGTATCGAAAAGTCGCCAGGGGTAAAACGAATTCGCGTGTGCACAAACGCACAAGAAACGCAAAAGTTTTCATACAAAAATGAAGTCAGACGCCATCGAATTCAAGAGAATCATGCTTTTTGCCAAGTCCCAGTAACGCCAGAATTGCGTGGCTATTAGCAGGCATCTCAGGACCCAACTATCCAGGTTCTCTTGCCAGGTCCCAACAACGCCACCTCGCCTCTCGCAGCAGAAGAACTGGCCTGTGAACGCCGGTGTGGACAAGATCATCTCCGCGCTGGAGCCCGTGAAGGAGTCGTACCCGACGCTATCGACGGCCGACTGAATCGAGCTGGTGGGCCAGGTGGCCCTCGACGACCCCGGCAACGTGACCGTCGCCTTCGTGGGCGGCCGCACGGACGCTAACAACGGGAACGGCACGGAGATCCTGGCCCCGTGCGAGTACTATAACGCGACACTGATCTCCGTGCGTGACAACATCAAGACCCTCGGTGTGTCTCCGTACGAGGCGGTGGCCCTGGCTGGACGTTCGCGCACAATGGCGCAACAGAAGACCTTGGACTATAGCGGCTCGTACAGCAGCGACTCGCTCACGCTGTCGAACGAATAATTTCAGGTGCTCCTGAACGAGACGGGGACCGAGGTACCCGTCGGAGAAGGAGTACAAGGCGGGAGAGCAAGGACGTGTACATGATGGACACGGACCTGGCACGCCTGAGCTGAAGGAGGCGGTGCAGCTGATCGCTTCCGAGGAGGGCTTCTTCAAGCACGTGTTCTCTTCGACGTGAGCCAAGGTCATGACAGCCGACCACTTCAACGCGAGCAGCCACTAAGCAGGGCGGCGGCGCGTATAAGGCATCCTAGTCGATAAATACAGTTGACCCTGCACTCACCAGTGCAAGTGCGGTAGCATAATTAAAGCGAAGTTTCTATGATCGACTGGTTGCTTGCATTTCTTTCATTCATTAGTGTGATGGAACTCTTCTCACTCGTAGAGGTTCTGTTCATAGTGGTCTGACATAGGCGCCGTGGTCCAGCCCAATGTGGACCAAACTTATTTACTCTCTTTGGCCCTTGCTGAGCAAGGTAGGCGGCTCTTTTAGGGTCAGCGGTGATGTTCGCGCGACAACCACCAACTTCGGGATCGCCCATTCACGCCAACTCAAGAGGCACTGGTAGAAACAGAGAGGCTGTGGCAGAACTTACTTCATGATAAAATCCAGAGCTTCTCCGTGCTTTAGCACGGCTTAGTTTGAGATTATAATTTAAAGATGAAATGTTGTGGTAGTGCATCTGTGACGGATTCATGTAACGATACATGATTCGTCAAATTCTTCATACGTAAATTGTCAATTGGTACATTTGGTGTACACGTCAATTGATAATTTGACCAATGATAGTTGAGAAGAAGTTTTTGTCATTAGTTTAGCGAACGTAGCTACAACAGGGTAGTGCTGCAACTTGCTAGCGACAAGTTAAAACTTAATGTCGCTCTTCAATTTTCCATCGTGAGCGCTAGTACCATTACAGCATCTACATCACGCCTGGCTTGATGCTTTTGTAGCTCAGGGTGACCGAATTGTACCTATACAGTCTGTTGCGGACTTAAACATACGTGATTTTCGGCGTCATATAGAGAGACAAGAAACACAGGATGGGCGACATCGTTCAAAGAGGCCTCAGAGAGACCGTTTGCAACCGGAGCGAAGCGGAGGTCTGCAATGGTCGGCGCGTGGGTCGGAGTAGTTGCACTGCGAAGTAGGTATCATCTATTTACCGACGCCTTGCCCAAGCGAAATTGGCGGCGCAAACGAGGAGCTCACTTGTCGAGGGCTTCCCATTGTACGCCAATCCTCCCGAAAAGTCTGACCTAACGTCCGATCGTATACGACCCGGAAAATACAGTAGGTAGGTAACCGCGTCGTACAGACGCATCGTATCCCGAACTAGAGTATGATTTCCCTTGACGGAATTTGTCGCTTGAGCACGAAGCTGTTCAACAGTCGTACAGTCAAGCGCTTGGTCCTCCTGCGCGCGAAGCTCTCGAATGCGTTGAAGTATGAGCCACAGCGGTGAGAGTAGGTCATGTCGTGTGTGCTTTTTGCCGCACAGGTGAAAGTGAGCTAGTTCCCGTTGGATGGGAGAGAAAGCATGTGCCCGTTAGCTCCGCGTGCTATCGTTGCACCCGTTGCACCAAACTATCTTCAGGACTGTGAGCTTGAGCTAAGTAATGTCTGGATTAAAATCCAGAGAATATCTGTTAAAAGTTTTAGATATTTCCTCACCATGGTGTAAGTCACACCAATGCATACATTGAAGTGGGCCACCACAAGGAGTGGTCCACACATATCCTAAGATCTTATTTATAGAAAGTAGCATCTTTCTACCAATTAGAGACGTGGAAATTGGCGGGGCTCTCACAGCCAGCCGCTGTCAACCCCTTTCACAGATGATAAACAGTTTTAGCAGATTTAGGAGGAAGATCAATTTATACACATTACAGTTCTTATTTTACCTATTCTAAGTCACTTGGAGTCTTATCTGATTTAAATTATATTTGTGTATTCAAATATAATTAACTCAAGTTATTAATAAACTCATACGCTTCCTCATACACGTAGCGCAACGTGTAAGCAAACGTAGTGAGTCAAGTTAGACCCACTACACCTAGTAGCATTTTTTAGTCCGTCCAACGACCGACTGCTTGACGTTCGTACGGGGTGTACGAACGCGGAGCCGAGAACTACATGAACACGGAGGTGGCTATGGAGAGCTCCAATACGCCTGCAACGCATGTTGCACGCGCAGACCGCCCCATCTGTCTGACCCAGAGTGGGAAGCCCTTCAGCGACTGTCAACAGTCCTTGGAGAAGCGGCGATAGCTACAATGCTGCGCATGCTATCGCCGACGGAGCAACATGGTGTTGCTCTGGGGTTCATCATGAAGGAGCAGCGTGATGCTGCTTCCTCAGTTACGGCGTCGTCTTGACGGCACCGCGTGCTCAATCATTAAAATTGAGCGTGAGCAATTATGTAGGAAGAGAGGGAGAGCCTCTCCTCCGATGGCTTGTCGAATTCGACACAGCCATAGCGGCTCGACGCATCGTCGACCCGCTGTCGAAGGTCGCGTTCGCCATGTCTTGCCTTGGCGGACGCACAAGAAGTTGGGCGTACGGGCGCCGACTCTCCGATCCGACGTGCTTCAGCACGTACGAAGTGTTCAAAGAGGAGCTCAGACAAGCGTTTGAGCCCCTGCAAAATGAGTTCCGGTCGAGGGCGGAGTTCCTCGACCTTCAGCAGGGTAAGTATGACGTCCATGCTTACGCGCAGCGTGCACGATGCTTGGTCTCAAATATCGTGACTAATCCAATTGACGAGGCGACTAAGGTCGTCACGTTTATGGAGGGACTTAGAGATGGGCCCGTGAAGACCTATCTCTTCCGAGTGTACCCGAGTACTCTCGAAGCTGCAATCTACCTTGCCATGCAAGAAGAGTTCAGCCTGCGGCAGGCTAAACCCCATGCAAACGTGTTAAGGCCGCAACCGCGCCCGGTAGCGAGGACGGGAGGTCCAGAACCAATGGACCTCTCGAACGCAACATCTGCTGGTTACCAGCAGCAGGGAGGTAACGTGCGATGCTTCCGTTGCGGAAGGATCGGTCACTTTGCACGGGAGTGCACAGCTCCCATGCCCCCTGGAGGTGGCCGTCATGGCGATGCTAGGCATCGCCGCGGACCAACAAAAAACGCAAACATCCAGTAGGCGCGGGGCGCCACACCAGTGGGATCCACGTCGGCGGTGCTGCCGACGTCGGAAGATGAGGATGAATCGGTTCTGGGAACCAACACTCGCGTTCAAGTACGCATGGAACAGTCCCTGACCCGAAGAGGTCAGGTCGACGACGACGCGTCGACTCCGGGAGTCGACGCACCCTCGGTGATGAGGGGCTCCGATAACTGGCGTCGAGGTGACAAAGGCGTGTCAACTCCGGGAGTTGACGTTGCAAACAGTGCGGACGGTTGCAAACGTACCGCACTGACGCAATTTGCATGCTGTCGTGCAGCCCGGCACGACAGCATGCAAACGCCACGAGAACCGTCTGCTGGACAGCCTGAGGCGGTGACGCCGAACGTCGAGACGCTAAGTGTCTTGACGCGCATCCAGACTGGATTCCAGTATCGTGAAATGGGACTCGCTAATCCTCCGACGGCGTCGGAGTTGACTTCGCTTCCAGTCATGAGCTGGAAGCGCTTCACGCGCGACTTGCACGATGGACGCATCGAGCAGGTTTGCGTTCTTTCGAATAGCGAAAGAACGGAGAGCGAGAGCGAAGAGCTGAGGCAGCTCTTCATGGGAAGTACCACTGAGAGTGAAGACACCCTCAGGGCCGTTCTTAACTGAGCGGTAGGTTGGGTGTGCGGTGTGCGTAGAGAGTACCACTCTGCGCGTCGTCGTTAAGAATGACGGAGTGTAGGGCGGTAGGCTGCTGTACTTGACTGTACCTGTGTCCGAGAAATTGTCTCATTCACAAAACGCCCCGAACCCCCTGTGGCAGATACTACGTATGTTCCCTCAGCTAGTCGATTCGGACGACGAGGAATGGAGCAGTTCATCCAGTGATGAAGAGATGAATGACATTGTCGTGTGTGTCGCTGCAGCGATGCAGGCGCTTGCCATTAGAGAAGATTATTTCTGTCAGCAGCGGATCATTTGGAGCGACCACGTAGCGGTCCTACGGCGGCGAAGCTCGTTTGAGAGGAATTATCGAATGGATGAAGGTTCTTTTGATCATCTGTTGGAGTTGCTGCGCCCAGATCTGCAGGTAGATGCGGTCATGTCGACGGTTCGCACGGGTGAAGCCCCGATTTCTGCCGAGGTAGTTTTGCACTGTACACTGCGATGGCTAGCTGGCGGATCCCTCGACATTTGCACTATTGGCCACATTAGCCACGCTTCATTTTATCGCTGCCTCTATAACGGGGTTAACGCAATAACCACATGCCCTGCTCTGGCCATCAAGCTTCCGAGAACACACGAAGAGATCGAGAGGACAACTTTCGCTCGCTCAAGTACAGATGCAAATACAGCAGCTCAATATGACCATGGCAATACGCGAAAAAAATCCGGGTTGTGATGCCCCGAAGCTCGGAATTTTATGCATGGCTAGCTGGCGGATCCCTCGACATTTGCACTATTGGCCACATTAGCCACGCTTCATTTTATCGCTGCCTCTATAACGGGGTTAACCCAATAACCACATGCCCTGCTCTGGCCATCAAGCTTCCGAGAACACACGAAGAGATCGAGAGGACAACTTTCGCTCGCTCAAGTACAGATGCAAATACAGCAGCTCAATATGACCATGGCAATACGCGAAAAAATCCGGGTTGTGATGCCCCGAAGCTCGGAATTTTATGCATGGCTAGCTGGCGGATCCCTCGACATTTGCACTATTGGCCACATTAGCCACGCTTCATTTTATCGCTGCCTCTATAACGGGGTTAACCCAATAACCACATGCCCTGCTCTGGCCATCAAGCTTCCGAGAACACACGAAGAGATCGAGAGGACAACTTTCGCTCGCTCAAGTACAGATGCAAATACAGCAGCTCAATATGACCATAACAATACGCGAAAAAAATCCGGGTTGTGATGCCCCGAAGCTCGGAATTTTATGCATGGCTAGCTGGCGGATCCCTCGACATTTGCACTATTGGCCACATTAGCCACGCTTCATTTTATCGCTGCCTCTATAACGGGGTTAACCCAATAACCACATGCCCTGCTCTGGCCATCAAGCTTCCGAGAACACACGAAGAGATCGAGAGGACAACTTTCGCTCGCTCAAGTACAGATGCAAATACAGCAGCTCAATATGACCATGGCAATACGCGAAAAAAATCCGGGTTGTGATGCCCCGAAGCTCGGAATTTTATGCATGGCTGACTGTAGTCCTTTAGCAGATTCTTCCATATCTGCTGCAGCTTCTCCGCACAATGGTACACGATAATAGCAGGATTCACGTCCAGTTCCTCCAACTCTAGGTGCATATCTTGAAATGCGAGTCTCCCGTAGGCTGCGTTATCACTGTACTTAAATGCAACTTCGACGTCACGCCAAAACACAACTTCTGGAGGCATGCTCGCATCGAGATCCGCTCGCGAGCGCGTATCACCAAGACTGGCTAAACGTCCTGCAAATTCGTCAGAAAACAAAACGTTCAAAAGTCTAAAAGTGCATTGCTTCTGCTTCAGGGGTGGATCACTTCGAGCTTTCTTCTTCTTCTCGAACAACGCATCATAAGAAGTCTCGTTAATCTTCCTCTGAATGATCAAGTCGACCATAGCTGTTTTGGTCTTGTTCTTGTAGCCATGGACACCTAGCTTCTTGCACAAAAATCGTAGTTGCTTGTACTTAAACGACGACCCGGGTAGATCTTTGATGTACAGGAATATTTTTTTCTCGTTCTGCACTTGCTCCGTGTGCTGCTCCGTGTACTGATCATCACCTGCACGCTCGCTAGATGTGAGTTCCTCCATAATGACTTCAACGTCGCCGAGAGTGATAGAGTCCAGTTCAGGGTATAGAAAAGCAGCATCAGCGGAAGCCGACGCGCGAACAAAATCATGGCCAGCGAGCAGGGCATCAGCGCGTTCACTGCTTTCGACGATATCCTCACACTTCTCCTCTGCCTGGTGATACTCGTGTCGCGATGGTGGGGGGAGCGTGGATTCGCTGCTCGCATACTGCGCTAGGCGGGGAGAATGACCGCCGCCACTACAGCCAGACAACTCGTCTGCTTGAGCGAGAGGACGGAAGGTGCATGCGATGGTCGTGTCCTGGGTGTCGGAGGTAGACACGTCGTCAGCGCTGAGATCCGAGAGCAAGTCAGAGGGGCTCGCGCTGGGCTGGACAATGGTGCGCAGCAACCCTCGAGGTCGTTCCATTTGGATGGAGAGTCTGAATCTGGGCAGCCTACCACGGACAGCGCCCCCCCCCCCCCTCGTGGTGGGCGTAGGGAGCCTACCGATCCGTGATCGAAAAATCCCTCGAGGTAGTCCCGACTGCTGCACAGAGCCGGTGAGCAGTCTACCCGGGCCTACCGAGCCTACCGCACATCCGCTCCGTTAAGAACGGCCCTCAGTGCGAAGACGAAGCGAGAGCGCTTCGATGAACAAGGCTGGAACTCGCTGAAGTCGAGTCCCTATTACGAATTGTTGAGGGAGTACAAAGACGTACTCCCAGAAGAGATTCCTGCGGAACTTCCGCAGGATAAGGGCATTCAGCACGAGATTGATCTCGTGTCGGGCACGAAACACTGTGTCACGCGGCAGTGACCACTGCCGCGAGAACAAGTAAAAGCGATCGACGACTTCTTTGAAAGTCGTCGCAAAGCTGGACAAGTGCGGGAACCAAAGTTCCCGCACAGTGCTCCGACGTTCTGTGTCAAAAAGCCACAGGGCGGATGGCGCATCGTTCATGCGTATAATAAGCTGAATGGTGCGACGGTACCGGCGCAGACGCCGATACCGCAAAGATGTTATCATCGATTCGATGGCCGGGAGCACCGTTTACAGTGCTCTCGACTTGCGAGACGGATTCTATCAGATCCGAATGCGTGAGAGGGATATCCCGCTCACGTCAGTGAGCACACCAAGCGGCATGCTCTGGGAGTGGTCAGTGATGCCGCAGGGACTCAAGAACGCCCCTGTGACCTTCAACAGGTGCGTGACGCACTTGTTGCGCTCGGTGCGCGACTTCGCGCCGAGCTACTTCGACGATGTTTTCATCCACAGCCAGGCTGTGGACGGGAAAACCGACGTAGAGATGCACAGGGTGCATCTCCGGAAGTTACTTGAGCTTATGCAAAAGCATAAGCTCTACGCGAACCTGAAGAAGTGTATCTTCGGGGCGAGCGAGATACCCGTCCTCGGGTGTCTCGTAGGGAAAATGGTGTTCGCCCTGACCCGGAAAAGGTCAGAGTGATCAATGAATGGCCAACGCCTTCAAGTGTCAAGGAACTGAGGCAGTTCCTTGGCTTGGCCACGTAGTTGTGCAAGTACGTGGAGAATTACGCGGGCAAGATCCGCCCGCTGTCACAACTTCTTAAAAAAGAAGCTGTGCGGAATTGGACAGCCGATTGCCAAAAGGCATTCGATGCAGTCAAGCGGGGATTGAGTGAGGCGCCGATCTTGGCAGTGGCTAACCAAGATCGCCCATTTCACGTAGTGTGTGACGCATCCGACTTCGCGATCGGATGTGCGTTGATGCAGCACGATCACGAGGGCCGTGATCGTGTCCTCTACTACCAATCGCGTCAGCTGAAACCAGCTGAGCGAAACTATCCAGTACATGACGAGGAACCCCTTGCCATGAAATATGCACTCGCAAAGTTCCGAGTGTATCTACTTGGAAGTAGACCATTCGTGGTCTACACCGACCATACATCACTGCGCACCGCAGTGCAGTCGCCACACATATCACATAGAATGGCGAGATGGCTCTCATGTTTTGCAGAGAATAACTTCCGGGTCGAATACAAACCCGGAAGATTGAATGTGGTGGCCGACGCGTTATCACGTCGGCCGGATTATACAGAAGCTGCTGTCGTCAATGCCATTGACGCCATGCGATCCAGCAAACCCATATCGTTTCTGTTGGGCGACGTGAAGGCTGCGTACGAGCACGACGCGGACACGAAACTCTTGCTGGCCCATCGCACAGCACCTTCTGACAAGGCTCGTCAGAAGCTGCCCAAGCACCTTCGTGCGCGTGCACACCGCTATCGGGCGCACGACGGACTGTTTCTCCACAACGCAGTCGATGACAACGCGGAGACCGCGTTGTCGTGCCAAATGACCATGACCTGCGGCTCAGGATCATGTACGAATACCATGATGCCCCGACTGCGGGACATCTCGGACGTGAGAAGACATACATCCTTCTCACGCGTGACTTCTACTGGCACCACCAGTACAAGTGGGTGCGCAAATACATCCGTGCTTGCGAGGTATGCCAACGCGTAAAGCCTGCGCCATTCGCACAGGCTCCACTGCAATCACTACCGACTCCGTCGGAGTGTTGGAAGTACATGTTTTGGACTTCATCTTTGGTCTTCCCCCGGACAGCGGAGGGAATACCGGTGTTGTGGTCTTCGTCTTTGGACTTCATCTTTGGTCTTCCGGAGGGAATATCGGTGTTGTGGTCTTCGTCGAGCGCTTCAGCAAAATTGTACATCTTGCTACGGTGCCGGCAGAGGTAACCGTGAAACAGACGGCCTGTCTGTTCGTTGACATGATGTTCAAACACCATGGCATGCCGACCGACATTGTGTCGGACAGAGACCCGCGCTTCACAGCGCACCTGTGGCAAGAAGTGTTTACACTTCTTGGGAGCCATCTTTCAATGTCGACTGCGGATCATCCGCAGACGGACGGTCAAACCGAGCGCGTGAATCGCGTGCTCGTCGACATTTTGAAGGCTACGCTCACTCGTTCCAATACTGGAGCGAGTGTTTGTTGATGGCGGAATTCGTCATCAACAACTCAGTGCATGCCTCGCCCGGGCATACACCGTTCTACGTGAATGCCATGCGGCATCCACGTCTACCGAGTTTAGTCGGAGTGATGGCTCCCACTATAAGTGGGGGAGGATCTACGACTGCAATACACCAGCTGCAGAAAACCACTGACCCTTGCACACTGTCAGCTGCAATAACGAACAAAACGCGTGAGTCTGCGCAGGGCGCAGACTCCTCCAACAACGAGGACAAAGGCCACGAGTCTGCGCAGGGCGCAGACACCGCAAAGAACCACGCAGAAGCCGAGCCTCTTGCGGAGAGCGAGCTGAACGAGTTCAGCTCGGATGCGATTGACTTCATCCATCGCAGACAAGCCGTAATTCGGTTTGTCCAAGACGCGATTGCAACTTCTGTGGATAGACAGAAGCTGAATGCCGATAATGTTGGCAGGGGCAACACAAATGAATTCAAAGTGAGTTCATTGGTTTTGTTATCTACTCAAAACCCGCCTAGACATGCAGTTTCGGATTTCGGAGCAAGCAAGCTTGCTCCGCGCTTCATCGGGCCGTTCACTGTGTTGACACGACACGGCACGGCAACGCTTACACGCTAGACATACCGTCTAGCACGCGCATCCATCCGACCTTTTACGTCGGGCGGCTGAAGCCGTACCTGCAACACGAGCCACCTAACCCGGCTGACCCGAAGCCTCGGCAGCAGCCGCGGCGGAAGCGGAAGCATTGGCCTCAACAACGAGCAGCCTCTCCTCCAGCGTGTCCGCGCGCTGGAGCAACACCTTCATCCGGGTCCCCAACTCGACCTGGATATTCGAGGCGGTCTGCGAGACCGCCGCGACTTGGGCCTTCTGGTTCGCCAGCACCTGCTGCAGGACGGCGAACTCAGCGCCCTGCAGACGCTCCACGGCGGTCACCCGGTGGTGGAGAGGCGCATACTGATCAGCCCGGGGCTGATCATACCCGGGACGTGTTCCCACCCCCGCCACCGCCGATCCGTGACGCCCGCGGCTCAACTCGCTGGAGTGTTGAGCGGATTGTTGACCATTGTATCCCGAAAACGAACCCTCAAGGGGCTCGTTTTCAAATTTGTTGGAGAGGAATTCCTCCCCATCAAGATTCATGGGAGCCACGGAACGTCTTGCTGGAGGACGTTCCGGAAATGGTGAGGGCGTACGAAGAGCAGTACGCGCTGGCGCAGCGGAACTAGCGCGAGCGCTGCGGTCATCGCTAGCGCCCGAACTCTCACGTGCTAAGAACTTAGCACGGAGCTCTTTGAGACTCTCGGGCACACGGAACGATGTGTACCCGTTCAGGTCGCGGTCACTCAAGCGGACCGCGCCAGGGAAGCACTTCGTGCACTGAAAGCCCTCGGGCACAGCGCACGGCACGTTAGCCTGCTCCGCAGCAACGTGGAGTTGCTCCAACTTACCACGCTTCGAGTACGTCTCGAAGCGATCACGCGCTTGCTTAATCCGATCACGGTAAGCATTGGGCTTCTTGTTGAAGTTTTCAACAAAAGCATTCCAACTTTGACAAAGTGCCTGCCATTCGGGCACTTTGCTGCGAGAAGATGTCTTCTTGCTTTGAAACCGTCGGAGCTCATGGAAGAGTCCGATGTAATAATCGCGCCTTTGATGCGTCTCCGCGTCAAAGTGCAGCTCGGCAGCCACGACGTCATCCTTGATGGCGCTGCATACGTACAGCGGCACCTCATTCGGAGGTACCGAGTTCCCATACCGGTCCGAGATCTCGGACACGGGGGTCGCGCGCTGCAGGTGCAGCGCGCGGAGAGTCTTGAGCTTTGGAATTACGCGCTGCAGTTGCAGCGCGCGGAGAACTGAGAGCCCCAGCAGAAGCGAGTGGGGTATCGCTCTCAGTTCGCGAACGCTTCGGGATCGAAGCGTCCGATTCATCCCCTTCACGCGGGCGAATGTTCTTAGCGTGGGGGTCGAGCGACTCGCTCGACACTGAGTCTTTGCGCTTTGAGGCCGAGTCCTTCTCGTCATCCATGTCTTCATCATCGTCGTCGAAGTCGACGACGTCGTCATACTTCGCCTTCTGGCGTTCGAAGTAGTCATTGATGGAGAGATGACTCTCCACCGACTTTGAAGTCTTCTTCTGAGGCGCGCTCATCGTTGAATGAGCGCGGATTTCTTCTCCAAACGCGGAGAATTGACGAATGGTCAATTCCAAAGATTGACGTGCGGGGACCCCGCGCGTCTAACCTTAAGGGGGGGATGGTGTGACGGGGTTACACGTACAAGTGGCTACAAGCCACTTGTGAATTTAACAGATAGGTTATCTGTTAAAGTTAAGATACTTGCTCACCTTGGTGTAAGTCACACCAATGCATACATTGAAGTGGGCCACCACAAGGAGTGGTCCACACCTACCCAAAGAACCTATTGGTAGAAAGCAGCATCTTTCTACCAATTAGAGACGTGCATATTGGCGGGGCTCTCACAGCCAGCCGCTGTCAACCCCTTTCACAGATGACAAACAGTTTCAGCAGATTTACAAGGAAGATCAATTTACAAATACTACAGTTCTCATTTTACCTTAAACTAATAGCTTTGGTGTATTGTGGTTCGTTTCCAAAATTCCCGTGGGCGGTTCACAATCGACCCTGGGCGAATCGACCCCCCAATCGACCACCTCGGATATTGACATCGATCTTATGACTTTTGAAAGTGCTTCTTGAGGCAGGCCAAGAAGAGCATTTGCGATGGTAGACGGAGTTGGTGGCGCGACGAGCGCTGATAGAGCGAGCTTATCGCCTCTACGAGGACGTTCACAGCGCACTATACGTCGAGTGCAGCCGTATTACGCACGACCATCTGCAAGAAGGTCGCTGCATATATCGCCGGGCCAGGAGGACATCCGACCAGCACAGACTCCGAGCCAAGTTGACATCCAGCTAACCCAAGACACCCCCGAGTTTACATTGGCCTCGCCTGATGGAGTCACTGGGACAGCATTTTCCCATCTAGCGTGCTCACCCAGCAGCACGTCAATCCCAGACCAATGTCCTATTGTGAGGAGGTCACCAAGAACCGCTTCTTTGACATCGACTCCGCGAAGTCATGACACACCGTTACGGCGTCCGGCAGGAAGCCTCGAGAGCAAGCGCACGGTCAGAAGATCTCCCAGATTGGCGAGTCATGGTGATCGTACGTCACCTCGAACAGGAGCGCGCCCGCCACGAGTTCAAATTTGTATCGTCTCCTTGTAAGACATCTCTCAGCCAGTGTGACACTTCAGGGGAACTACTCGATGTCTGCGCACTGGAAGGCTCGTCCTTCAGTGCAATTCTCAAACAGCTTTGGGATAGATACAGTGAACATGTGCATGGGGTTGCCGTCAAAACCCGTGGCCTGTGGACTGAGGAGACACCTAATATTGAGACGTGGAGTAAAGTGATTCAGTTCAAGTTTAAGCGCCACGTTGTTGACAGCACGAAGCGCGAACGGGCGTGGAATTCATGGCTTCATACCGTTCGTGGGGAAGCTGTCAAGCTGCTGATCTATCAGTACGGGATTTCCATTACGACTCTGCCAACTCTGGTCGTGTTCAAGAAGGCGTGCATTACTCCTCAAGTCAGAGATCGGTCCGGGGCAGCCGCAGAAGAATCTCTAGAGGACGTGGTTGAGCGACTTAAGAATAAATGGGAGTCTACCTTTCAGTGTGCAGCTACTGTATGGAGAATGTGGGCGAACCACATATTGCGCAATTCAGATCGATCAACTTGGGACTCCGCAATCGAACAGCCACCGCCAGAGCACTTAGTGAGGATGCTGAGAGCATCCGAATCTCGACTCGAGCAGCAAATTTCGGACATGTCCCGCTCATCGAATTTGGCTTTGGAATGTGTTGAATCGTCGATATCTGCAACCGACCAACTGCTTCAGGATTTGGCAGCGTTTGGGGCTAGACTGAGAGGGAATAAACAAGCGCTGGAAGCACGGAGAGCTGTCATTCTTGGTTTTATTAACAATATCCTCCCACCGCGAGATGTGATCGACCCTCTCGACGTCATGGAAAATATGAACGATGTCGATCACGAATAGTTTGCTTTCAAAGTTGCCTAACTACATATCCTAAATTGTCGTTGTTGTTGGAAGTAATCTGGTCGTAGTTCTCTTTTGCCAATTGCTTGACGGGATTGAAGTAGCCTCGGGAAGACCAGCCACAATGCTCAAAAGTGCGCTTCATATTGAACGATTCGAATCGAGAAAAAGTTTCAACGATGAACGACGTGAGATCACGTTTGCTGCTTTCAACATAATGCCTCTGAAATGCCTTCTTTACGTAACCAAAAAGATATTCTATTGGATTGAAGAAAGGGCAGTATGCTGGAAGGAAAATCGGCTCCACACCGACACTACGCAGAAAGTGAACAATATCAGGATGACAATGAATCGCAGCACCATCTAGAATCCACACTGAGTTTTGACCAGGATACAATCGTACATTGCCCTGCTTGGAATAGACAAAACCGTGACAACAACGCAGAAACTCTACTCGATCAAAAGTTCCTTCAGTGTTGTAGTAATCGATGATACCGTTCACGGCAATAAAAGCCAAAATTGAAACACGAGGTTTCCGCTGATTGTCGCCACGAATGGCAACAGATTTTCCTCGTAAAGAATAACCGCGCTTTCGGACCATGCCTCTGTTATCAAAAGACACTTCATCAAGAAACACGAGATTTTGGTGGGTCCAATTCACGCGATTCAGCTCCTCCACAAACCGGAAAATATCTTTCTCCTTGATATGAAGTGCGCGACGTTCTAAAACCTTCCGAGTCAGCCCCATATCGTGAATTATCGTCCATATTGAAGCGATAGAAATAGCAACACCAAACTCACGAATGAAATCTTGTCGAGCTTCATCGAGATAAGCTAGAGGGTGTAGCTGGTAATACCGGAACAACCGCTTGCGATGCGTCTTTGTGAATTTCTTGTCTGTATTTGCTTGTGCCCGCTGGAAAGTTCCCGTTTCTCCAAACACACGAATCCAATTCCCTATAGTCTTAATGTCCTTGTTGTAGACATGAGCTAAATGTTTCCTGGAAAAGCCAAGACTGTAATACCCATACAACCAGTGAAATACGGTATTACGGTGCGCGTGCTGTGTTGTTACTGCGATCTCCATCAGCAGAGAGGTCCAGGATCTTTTGTAGTGTGCGGCAAACTCTGAGGGCCGATTGAAAGGTCGATTGGGTGAAAGGTCACCAATAGGCCCGATTTTGGCAATTTGGCGGAGAAGCACAATATTTATTTGGATTAAATTATACTTGAGGACTCAAGCATACTTTTATTCTAATTAAACCTAAACTATTGCTTCCTCGTACACGTAGCGCAACGTGTAAGCTAAAGTAGTGAGCCAAAGTAGGCCCACTACACGAACGTATTCATTTTGATGAAAGTGACTACGCTGATGTGATTTTGCAATCTGGTTCAACCAGGGCTCAAGTGGATGACACAAGTTTGTACTGTTTGGAATTGGAAAGTCCGCGTGATTCCGTATTGGGGGCTCTGTCAACTCAAGTATGCAGCGTTGATCTCTGGCACATCAGGTCGTGGCATCCCGGGAAGTATGCGTTCAACACGCTGTCAAATCATGATCAATGGCCGTTGACGCACAAGAATCTGCGCATCTCCGATGGATTCAGTGGTGAGATTTGTGTCAAAGGTAAGATGGCACGACGTAATTTTAAATCACAACGTCCTACAACTCGAGACTACTTAGTTGGGGAAAAAGCTCATGTTGATGCCTGGAGACCGTACGCAGAGCATGCATATGGAGGCAAGCGATATTTTGCAGTCTTTGTTGACGATGCAAACCGTTTCGCTACGGTGTAGTTGCTCGAGCATCATTCAGAGGTGTATGAGAAAGTTGAAACCTATTGTGAACGAGTCAAAAAGCAGTTGCATGTGAGAATGAAAGCATTGAGATCAGATAATGCGAAGGAGTTCAAGCACCTACGAATCACGGTTGAGTCAAAATATGGAATGGGGTTCGACAGCAGCATTAAACACCCCAGAGCAAGATGGAGTTGCTGAGCGTATGGCTCGCGCCATCACCAAGAAAACGAGGTACGTGCTGATTCATTTTGATATGCCAGAAGCAAAGTGGGGTGAAGCAGCAGCGACCGCCACACACTGTGTGGATATTACTCCGAGATCTGCTCGAGGAATGGAACTGTCGTACTCTGTATGGTATCGGCAGACACCAGCATACGAAAGGCTGCGAAGTTTTGGCTGTGCCGCACTTGCATATTTGGATAAAGTATAGAGACGAAAAATGCAACCCAAAGCAAGAGAGGCTGGCTTTGTTGGATACTCTCGTGAAAAGCTTGGGTATCGCTTGTTGGATAGCAAACTCAACAAAGTCACACTGTTGTTTTATACGAGACCAAGGATGGGCACGTCTTGGTAGGGTCAAAACCATCACCGGAAACAACGAGTGAAGGCTATGTCAATGACTACCTTGGAGAAAATGGTGCTGGCCAAGATGAAATTGAGCCTATACTAGGCGACGTGCGTGTAAGTGAAAACGGTGGGGCCGACGATAATTATGATCATGGCGTTTTTCAGCGTAGTGCTCGGTCAGGTGGGGCCGATAACGCGAGCTATGACCGTCCAGGTGGGGCAAGTTGTCAGAACGCAAGAAATGTATGGTCAGGTGGGGCTTCAAAACGAAAGCGAGATGGAATTGAAACTCACAATCCTCACCTGAAACTCGTGCATTTTGTTCGAGCCATTGATATGCGTGAGGAAAGCGGGTTCCAAGCTGCAAGCAGCCAACCTACCAATGCACAAGGTGCATACAACAACCAAATCAAAATGACCGTAGGTGGCGCAAGGCACCGGCCGTCAAGACTAAAATCAGTAGCGATGAAGAGCAATCGCCAAATACGATGGAGAATCCTGCTCCAAAGTCCAGTAATATGGTGACCACGGAACCGGAGAGGTCGGAGTCATTACCAAGTGGAGACTCAATACAGAGAGTCTACAAACCTCTGATTGCCGGTCTTTGCGGGAGTATGTGGCACCGAAAGGAGCTCGTACAGAGGATCACCCAGTAACACGGAGTGCTCTTGTGAGCAAACCACCGTCGTGGTTTGATGATTATATTGCATTTCATATGAGAACACAATTCTGATGAAGCTGTGAGTTCGTCGTCGGTAGAATGGACGAAAGCGCGTGAAGAGCAGCAGCGAGCAATGGCATAAGAAACAGCACTTGCATGGTGACAGGACTACTGTTGTTTGATCATGAGTAATATCACAGAACCGAATACGCATAAAGCTGCAATGGAGAGTGCGCGGTTCATGCAATGGCGAAGCGCAGCCAACGATGGATACGATTCTTTGATGCAAAATGGTACCTGGGAACTTTTTCCAAGACAGAAGTACATGAAAGTGCTAAATAACCGGTGGGTGTTTCGTATCAAATATCTGGTGAGTGGTGAGATAGAAAGATTCAAAGAAAGGCTCGTGATAAAGGTTTTATGCAAATTTATGGAGTCGATTATCTAGAGGTCTATTCACCTGTGGTACGTGACCTTGAGCCTCATATTGATGCTGGGTGCAGTCTGAGACTATGCAATTCACCAGATGGACGTGACAACCGCATTCTTGAACAGAAAGATCGATGTCGAGGTCTTCATGGAGCAACCCGAGGGCTATGCGGTTCGGGGCAAGGAAAGCTGGGTTTGTCACTTGTTAAAAGCCTTTACGGCTTGAAGCAGGCGCCTAGAGTTTGGTTTCAGCTGCTGAAGTCATTTTTGGTGGAGCAGGGATTTCCAATGTCGAAGTTGGAATGCTGTGTTACAGTCAAAGTAATTGATTGCCAACTAGTGTTTATTCCTCTCTATGTGGACGATCTGATTCTTTTCGCTCCCACGATGAACCTAATCAACCAAATGAAGAGAATGTTTTGCTCCCGATTGAAAATGAAAGACCTTGGGGAACTTCACTACATCCTGGGTTGGGTGATCACACGAAATCGTGAAGACAGAGCAATATTCATCGACCAAAGCAAATATGTTGAATCTGTACTACAAAAGTTTTATATGGACGAGTGTAATGGATGCGAGACTCCAGGCATCCCAGGCTTGAAATTTACGAAGGCAATGTGTCCAACAGAGCATTACAAACAGAAAATTATGGAGCGTAAGCCGTACCGATCCGTAATCGGAAGCCTAATGTATTTGATATTAGGGGACACGCCCTGTAACGGGGTTACACACACAAGTGACTATTGTCACTTGTGCATGACAACAGTCACAAGTGATAACAGTCACTTGTACATGACAACGGTCACAAGTGATAACAGTCACTTGTGTATGGCAACGGTCACAAGTGACAACTGCCACTTGTGCGTGACAATATTCACTAGTGGATCCAACAGACAGATATCTGTTAGAAGATAGATACTTGCTCACATTGGTGTAAGTTACATCAATGGCTACACTTTCGGCCACCAGAATTAGTGGCTTGCATATAACCAATAATCCTATTGGTAGAAAGCAGTATATTTCTACCAATCAGAGACGTACTTGTCAACGGGGCGCTGGCAGCCAGCCGCTGCCAACCCCTTTCATAGATGATAAACAATGTTAGCAGATTTAGGAGGACGATCAATTTACAAACAATACAGTTCTCATTTTACATAATCTAAGTCACTTGGTGTTTTATTTGATTTATATTATACTTGTGGACTCAAGTATAATTAATTCAAATTATTAATAAACTCCTACGCTTCCTCATACACGTAGCGCGACGTGAAAGCTAAAGTAGTGAGCCAAAGTAGGCCCACTACACTCCCCGGCTTGGCCTATCTAGTTCGTGAGCCCCGCTAGTTCTTGGATAACCTTGGCTAAACGCACTGGCGAGCCGCAAAGCGTGATCTTCGCTACCTAAAAGAGACAATTGATTACGGTTTATGCCTTGGAGGTCACGAGTGGACCGAGCAAATGTTGGATCAACGCTTGCAGGCATACGTTGATGTCGACTTTGCAAATCCAATGGAAGATCGAAAATCGGTAGCAGGGTACTTGACAAACTTCTGTGGAAGTACTATTTCGTGGAGTATTCAGACAGAAAAGACAGTTGTACTTCACACTACCGAAGCCGAGTACATGGCTTCGAGTCTACTTGTACAAAATGTGATTCAGCTACGGCAAATGCTGAAAGAATTGACGATGGCGCTAAAAGCCCCACGGAAGTGTTAATGACAATGAAAGCGCTAAGAAATTGGCAGAGAATCCTGCATTCCACAATCGCACGAAGTATGTCGATGTGCGATATCATTTTGTGCGAGAACGTGTGGACCTAATGAAAATTGATGTATAACGAGTATCAGGTGTGGATAACGTCGCAGACGCTTTTACTAAGCCACTACCACGAAGTACATTTGAGAAACACAGAGATGCAATGGGGTTGCTGCCAAGGGCAACTTTTGACGCGTCCCGGCGCAACGATGGAGATCACTAGGTGGGGCTGTTGCGGATTGATGTGTATTGATGCCAACGTTGAAGTGCGAGCGTGGGTCGATTATCATTTGAAGGCACTGAAGTGCTGGAGGTTTTCCAACGTGGTGGGGCTGTCCTTTGAAAGAGGTTGACCACCCCATCCGGCAGTTAGAAAGAAGGACTACAGTAGAATGAGTTTTCGCCGTAGAATAAACTAGTTTAAAGCGACGAAAACTAGTTCGATCCGGTTTTATCTGCGTCGAAAACTCACCGGAATGCAGAGACCTGCGTCTAGGACTACAGACGCATTCCAGAAGCAGGAAACGTTATGCAGCTAGCTTTGGGAGTAGAGTAGGAGAGGAGAGGGCGTTCTAGAACACCGCAAATGAATATGAAAGGTATGTGATAGTGTATTATTGAGTTAACTAAATCTACGCACTAAACTCAGTTCTTAAAACCTCGTAAGAGTAGTCCAGGACGTGATCCATTTGTTGCACGTGACTCACTTGCTCGTCTGCCACGGTGTTGTCCCTTGACAGCAGATCCTCATCATCGTCCGAGCATGAGTCGTCTTCTACTTCGTAGCAAATTCCACTTGCCTCGTTACCGTCCTCCGCGTCGTCCTCTATGGCGTCCTCCAACTCCGACGGGTCCGAGATCACCATCTGTAATGGCTTCACGCTGCGCTGATTCCAATATAAGCCGACCAACTTGTTAACCTTCTCAAGGCCAAGCTGATGTTGCCGATCGGAGTAAATAAACTTGTGTGCACTCCAGCTTCTCTCTGTAGCAGCAGAAGAGGTCGGCATCGTGAAACCCTGTGCGCAATACGGAACAAAACAGGCTAGGTTTTGCGACGCTCGCCCCACCATTCCAATGGAGCAGTGCGAGCTTCATTCTTTCGCCGATTAGGAGTCCAGTCAGCTTTAATGTTCCAAAATGCTCCCGCTTCATGAAATGCATGCTGTATTTCATTTTCTGAGTATCCCAGTCGTCTTGCCGCTTACTCGATCTGGTTCTTTGTCTGCTACCGGTCGTCATCGATGAATCCATTGGGGTTCTGGGCAGGATCCCAGAAGTACCCAAGCCCCATGACTCTGTGAGAACAAACTCCCATCTATTTTTAACCAAGCTACGGATAGCTGCCGCAGTGGTAACCAGAAACTTTGGCTCACAATATAATGTGTTCTCCATCAGATCACGAAATGCCCAGTAGACCAGAGATACACAACATCGATCTGACTTCATCAAACCAAGCTTCTTAATAATCGGGCTCAGCAGCTTGATTACTTGTTCACCTTTTGTCCGAAATTCTTCATCTTGCACGAACTTGTTTACACGTTCAAAGGCAATTGCTTTAAAGTATTTTGTCGGTTGATTTTTGCCGCTTCCCTCGCTCTTCTGCTCTTCTTCCATGTGCGTGTGCTCCTCTTTGTCGAGATCGCACCTGAAATTGTTGGGACCAGCTGCCTTCGCCGCGTTTTAGTTCCCTTGTAAGCTTCCATGAATTCGTCGTCATCGAAAACACAGGCGACCGCCTCCCTATTCCGAATCACGTTCATCAGGCATTTCTACGGGGAATACCAACGCGTAGCAACGGACACTGAAAAAGAGCGACTATACGCTTTGGCGCTATCATCGAGAGCAATGGCCCGCTTCTCTTCCTTAAATCGAGCAAGAAGCTGCGGCCTTTTCGTGAAGTACGTGGTAATCACCTCAGCACCAGCCACTTATTGTTGTACATCCTCCAACTTTGACACATATTGAAGAAGTAGGTTGATGGTGTGTGCCGCACAGCAATTGTATAATATCCCACGCTCTGCTTCGATGATCTCCCAAACCTTTTTTCCATATTTGGAGCATTATCGCTCGTAATAGTTGCAACTTTCCCCGCCCCAATAATATCTTCCAGCCAGTCTACAACGCGAAGCATAAGCACGGCCATGTAGGGATCGGTTTGAGATTCAGTCCCAGTTGCAATCGTGCACACATGTACTGGCTCCATGTTCGGAGCTGTCACCACCACATTGACCAGTTTTTCGCGTTTGGAATTCGCCCAACCGTCGTACGAGACCCCAACGTGCGCCTGGTCCGCCATCATGGAATACTTCTCCAGCATCATTTTATCATGCGCGACGTCGAGAAGATGACCACCCATATCCTTCGGCGTAGGAACGCGCAATTTCGGGCATAGATCAGTGAAAATCCGTATGAAACTTGGCAACGCAGCGTGACGGAATGGCGAAACAGACTCGTAAATGTAGTCAGCCACCAATTTGGCGAGCTGATCCTGCGAAACCGTACACGACTGGTGCTGCTGCTGTTGCTGCTCAACGTCGCGTAGAGGTGGATCAGAAACTCCACTTTGGCGTTGTTTTCTCAGTGCTGCTTCCTCTGCTCGATCTATCATCAAGTGCCGTCTCTTGTTCTTTTCCACCAACGTGTTCCCACTACACTTTTCCAAGTGGCATTCAAGCTTCGGGCACTTGGGGTTCGCTACGACAGTGCCACACCGCTTACACGCCACATCACCATTATCCCTGTCATTAAAAAGATCCCAGACTCCACTTCGAGGACGGTCCCCGGGGTGTGGCATTGCTGCTCCATTGAAATGATGGATTAGAGCAACCCATCGCCAGCAATCCCACCGCCGCTGGCTCACCTTCCGGTCTTCAGTAGCTGCTTGCGCGCACTCCACGCGCTTCAACTTGTAGCTGCTTGCGCTGGGAGAGTTGAAGTTAAAGTGCGCGCGGGTTGAGGAGTGAATGTCCCGGGTCGTACTTAGTAGTTGAGTTTCGTACTTAAGACGGGTAGTCGAGTTTTCGCCAGCACAAACTAGATACAGCCGGTTATATCTGGGTTTAAAACTGCCGGCGAAAACTAAACACACACTAGACTACAGAGAGAGAGAGCAGTAAAGAACTAACGGGAGTTCAGAGCTCATTCCACAATACACCACAGGTAGCCTTTGCTTCCTGCTCGTAAACTACTAGTTCTTGAGCTTTCACTCTGCGAGCGACCCAAGGCCGCTTGACAATGTTTTGCAGCATCAATTGCCTTCGATGAGTAAAACGATGTCGGACATTGAGATAAAGAACATTTCATTTTGCCCCCCACGAGTATTAACAAAGAGGCAGCACAACCCACCACGGAACTGTGTCAGGCGCAGATTCATGCACACTTCTCGAGAAATCTTGAAAAAGTCGCAGTCGTTGTCGTTTTAGAAAGAACAGAGACCTCCCTCGAATTCTGGTATTAATGTCCTACGAATTTGTCAGGTAAGTGAATCTACCGTAGAGACGTGAGCATAAGACACGGAGGTCACGCGTTCTTTCCGGCAGACCCCGCCACTCGGTCCGAGCTAGTAGAGAATCAGGTCGTGAGCGCCGTGGAAGCTGCGGCGGCCGCCAAGCACTCGCCCGCAGAGAAGCACTGCTGGTTCCTGCTCCCCAAGAGGATCGTGGAGCTGGTGCTTCCCCCGGTGGTGGCGTGGGGCGATCGGCCATGGCACCCGACGAGTGTCTTCAGGGTCTGTGAGGTGACGGAGTAGTCCGTGGATGGAGAGAGGGGGCAGTTCTACTACGTCGCGCGCATCCGCAGAGCTGATCTGGACGTGGCGGTGGACGCACTGGCGGCGGGTCTGTCGTCACGACAAGCGGCGCGGCATTTAGCTGCGCTGGAGAGGCGAGCAACCGCGGGTGGTGCGACAACGTCGCTTCCAGTACTGAAGGAGACGGACATGCGAGACCTGGCGCGGTTGGCGGTGGCCGAGAGCTTACGGGTTGCAGGTCGGCTGCTTGCAGAGGCGTGGGGCTTTGGTCTTGTGCTAAGAGAGGTGACGGCGGCACCCACGCTGCCTGGAGCAGGATACCTGGATGTTCGTGTTGTGTTGTATGCGAAAGGTGAATTGCGAGATATTCACGTGGTCGCGCTGCCGTTGTTTGAACAACGTACCGCTGGTGAGCTGGCGCAAGTGGTTGAGACCGTGCTGGACGCTGTTTTCCCGTTGTGGCGGACAAAGGTGCTGGGGATCTCCCACGACGGACACCCCCTTGCTCGAGGCAGGACGGATGCAGCCCTGGCAGATGGTCGAGCTGCCTTTGCAGTCCCCTTGACGTCACTGTCCAAGCACCGCACAGCGGAGGTTTTCTCGTTGGTGAAGACGTCGATTTTGAACTCGACCCCGACGAATCCTAACCGTGTGCTGTACGAAACATGGGGAGCCTGCCGCCAAGTGTCTCTTGCACTCTCGGAGTTCTACGAGTCATTGCTAGGAAGAGGCTTTCTTCCGGTTCTGCGAACAGTCATTTCTTATGTTCGTGGAGATCCCGTGCTACTACAAGAAATGGGCCAACCGCCTACCGTTAGTTCGGTCACAAATCTGGGACACAATGAAGGCGTCGCGTCTTCCAACAATGAGAGTGTGGACCTACACGAGCATGCGGACTGGTTGGTCATGGGTGTTGTTACGCAGTGGATCACCGACAAGTGTGTTCGCTTGCGAAAGCAATTGGCGGGGTTGTCAAACTCCGCAACTACTTCTTCTGCTACAGCAACTACTGTCGATGTTATCTGGTGGCAGAGGAGGGGAAATACAGTACTGTATGGAACTGGAAACGCTACAACGACGTCATAACCACGGCCATCTAGCTTGCGGCAGTAATAATCACTGGTGCAATTACTGTGTATTCGCTCTGTTTAAGAGAGAGTGAGACTCATACAGTCAGATTTCGGCGTCGACATCGATCAGAGTGGTCACATTCCACATGTCACGGTTCGCCCTGAGCAATGATAGCATCTCGAAGTTTGCCGCGCGCATGCAGCTCCGCTGCGGCGTCAAAATCATCTAGCTCTCAGAGAACAAACGCTCGCACGCGTTGGAGGTGGCGGGGATAAGGTTGAGAAGGGCGCTGTACCGTACACCTTGCTCGCCACGGCGCTGCTTGCGACCAGCTGCCATAACTTGCTCAGCGTAGCCGGGCTCGCGCGACTTCCTCTTGGAGAGCGTATGAGAAATATGGTGCGACCTCTCACATTGGCTGCGTACGACAATACCTATTGAACCCACAGCCCAGTGGGCTCCGCCCCTGCCCAGACAAGATCATTCCGCATTTCGCCGAGTAGAGAGCAGAGCTAACCACAACGATAAAGCCAGCCTTTGCTCACGCATATCAAAGTCTCGACTGTCTGTGAGCTTAGAACAAGTGCAGATTCTCATGGTTATGAGCCCAACCCAAGGAGGGCTGGACAGCCATCGTGTTGATACTGTTCGGTTCCTGAGATTCGACGGGAAGAATTTCCTCGCGTACAAGGAGGGACTGAAGGCGGCGTTGAAAGCTCGCAAGTGCTGGAAGATCCTCGTCGGAGTGGAGACCAAGCCTGAGCGGGATGGATCCCAGGAGGCGGCAAGACGACGAAATAAGTGAAAGGCGAAGGTGCTGCTTCTCAACGACATTCTCACCAACACACTTGACGACGGGACTCGCGTGCGCTTGGCGCATTTGGAGAAGCCACAGGCCAAGTGGAGCGAATTGGTAGAAGATTTTGAGAAGAAATCGTTCGCTGTAGCTCTGTTCAAGCGTCGTGAGCTGTTGAATGTGGAATTTGATGGAGATAATAAATCCATTCGTGATTACATTCATGTGTGGAGGCTATTCGTCAGGAGTTGACTCTCATGGGTGAAAAAGTATCCGATCGTGAGGTGATTACTGCCTTACTGACTGGTCTTGGTGACAATTATGAAAGTATGGTTGAGACCTTTGACAATCTCGACGATTACACCTTGCAGCAAGCGAAGGTGAAATTGACCAGCCGAGAAGAACGGATGAAGCAGGCAAAGTCGGTATCAGAAGCGCGGGCGAGGAAAAATGTTCAACCTCAGTCTGCGGCTGGATACACGCCTGCACCACAGCAGCCCCACGGCGAGAGTGCTTTCTATGCCCAAGGTAAAAAGCGTCGTTCCGGTGGTGGTGAAGACCGATGTGGACAACAGAAACGGAGACGAACAAATATTCAGTGCTGGAATTGCGGCAAGTGGGGGCACTTTGAGCGTGATTGCACTGCACCGAAGAGTGACCAATCGAAGAAAGGCAAGAAAGGCAAGGGCAAGCAGGCTGCCGAGGGACAACGCAATGACGACACCCATGACGACGTACCGGGATACTACTACCCTTACGAGGAGAAGTCCAAAGGCAAGCCAGTCCACATGATCGACGTGGTGAAGAGTGATGATGACCCTTGCTATACTAATGAATTGTCGACATTGGGTCTGCTGCTGGATTGTGTTTGCCGTTCGTATTGTATAATGCATCAAGCGTAAATGTATGTGGATGCCGCGATGCATTCATTTCGATGACCGAAGACACAGTAACGGTGATGAGAAATCTACTACGCTGAAGCCGAAGTTCAAGGGTTTGGTCAGATTGGTAATGACTGATGCCATTACAAGGATGACGGTTCCAGTCACCATCGAGGCTCTGTTTGTGGACGGCGCCACGAATATCCTCTCGCAGCGGCTGATGTACGTGCAGCACGTGTTCAAATCCCTAACAAGAGGCGATCAAGAATTGATCACTTTGACAAATTCTACGATGAAATACACGTGGAATTTAAGAATTGTGAATGGTTTGTATCAGTCAGTTGTGGAGATTCTGCGGCCATGCAAAGTGATGTCGGTGCTGCGGGTTTCTACGAATACGCCCTCCTCCTCACTAAAGCTTTGGTACCTGCGTCTAGCCCATGCGAACTGGCAGACGATAAGGGAAATGGAGGCCAAGGGCTTGGTGGTGGGCATAAACTTGGGGCCTGAAGGCCGGAAGGCTAAAAGGGAGTGTTACGACTGCGATATGGCTAAAATGAAGCGCATGTCGTTTCGTAAAACAGCTCCCAAAAGGACAACGGTGCCGTTCAAGAAAGTGTACATGGATCTCGGCTTCATACAAGTACCGACCATGGAGGGGTACACTGTATACCTGCATTTGATTGATGAAGGCTCGATATTTCAGTGGTACTATGGACAGCAGACTAAGGATGAGACTGTTGATCGCTTAAAGGATTTTCGTGATCTCATGAAGGCGAAACATCAGATGCCGGTGAGCATGTTCCATTCCGACCAGGGCACTGAGTTTCTGAACACGCCAATGGCCGAACAATTGGCTGGTGAGTCGCTGCAAATTTTCTAGCATCCTCACACGCCAGAGGAGGCTTGTTTGATCGAGAAGGCGCACGGCACATTGTTCAACAAAGTGAGAGCGGTCCTGTACAGCAGCGGTATGCCTAGCTTGTTGTGGGGCGAGGCCGCAGCGTACGTAATTGAAACAATAAACCGCACAAGTACAAAGGGCAACAAAGACCACTTGACCCCATATGAAAAGGTGTATGGCACGAAGCCAAGTGTGAAACACTTGCGCCCGTTTGGTTGTTTGGCTCTCAAGTTTGTGGATAAGGTTTATCGGGCTCACAAATTGTCGATGCGCGGTGCACCTACCTTGATGGTGGGTTACGCAACCAAGACGAAAGGCTATAGACTCCTCAATTTGACAAGTGGAGTGATAAGTGAGCATCGCCGACAGAATATTAAGTTCTACGAGCAAACAACGGTATCAAGCGAGCATGTTGAGAAATTGTTGAACATTGTATATCGCCAGCGGCGTCGACCTGATCTTGATAGTAACAAGTTGCCGTTTGTTCCGTTACCTGTTGTGGAGTTCCCTGATTCTGTTGAGCATAGTGATGATGACGCTGGGCACACGGAGATCGCTGTTCCAAGTGAGTTGAGCAGTGCGATGGGTGATGTGCGCGCGCAAAGGGAGGATGTGAATACTTCTGATAGCGCGGCACAGCAACCTAATGAGACGGAAGTGAGTCTAGAAGAAAAAAGACCGGCGCCAAAAAGAAAGCGTCACGTGCCTGTAGAGGTGAATAACCCGCGTCGTTCACTGTAGTGGGTCTAACTTGACTCACTACTTTAGCTTACACGTTGCGCAACGTGTATGAGGAAGCGTAAGTACTTAGTAATTACTTAGGTTAATTATATTTGAGTACACAAATATAAGTTAACTTTAGACAAGACTCCAAGTAGCTAGTTTAAGGTAAAATGAGAACTGTATTGTTTGTAAATTGATCTTCCTCTAAAATCTGCTAAAAACTGTTTATCATCTATGAAAGGGTTGGCAGCGGCTGGCTGTCAGAGCCCCGCTAATATGCATGTCTCTGATTGGTAGAAAGATGCTGCTTTCTACCAATAGGATCTTTGGTGTGTGTGGACCACTCACTGTGGTGGTCCACTTCAATGTATCCATCGGTGTGTCTTACACCAATGTGAGGAAGTATCCAAAACGTTTAACAGATAACCTATCTGTTAAATTCACAAGTGGCTTGCAGCCACTTGTACGTGTAACCCCGTTACACCATCCCCCCTATAAGGTTAGACGCGCGGGGTCCCCGCACGTCAATCTTTGGAATTGACCATTCGTCAATTCTCCGCGTTTGGAGAAGAAATCCGCGCTCATTCAACGATGAGCGCGCCTCAGAAGAAGTCCGCAAAGTCGATGGGGAGTCATCTCTCCATCGACGACTACTCGAACGCCAGAAGGCGAAGTACGGTGACGTCGTCGACTTCGACGACGACGATGAAGACATGGAGGGCGAGGAGGACTCGCCCTCAAAGCGTAAAGACTCAGTGTCGAGCGAATCGCTCGACCCTCACGCCAAGAACGTTCGCCCGCGTGAAGGGGGACGAATCGGACGCTTCGAGTTCGAAGCGTTCGCGTACTGAGAGTGATACCCCACTCGCTTCAGCTGGGGCTCTCAGTACTCCGCGCGCTGCTGCTGCAGCGCGTGATGTTAAAGCTCAAGGCTCTCCGCGCGCTGCGCCTGCAGCGCGCGATCCGTGGATGCCGTCCGCATCCGAGATTGCGGACCGGTTTGGGAACTCGGTACCTCCGAATGAGGTACCGCTGTACGTATGCAGCGCCATCAAAGATGATGCTGTGGCTGCCGAGCTGCACTTTGATGCGGAAACGCATCAAAGGCGCGATTACTACATCGGACTCTTTCATGAGCTCCGATGGTTTCAAAAGCAAGAAGACCTCTTCTCGCAGCAAAGTGCCCGAATGGCAGGCACTTTGTCAAAGCTGGAACGCCTTTGTTGAGAACTTCAACAAGAGGCCGAGTGCTTACCGTGATCGGATTAAGCAAGCGCGTGATCGCTTCGAGACGTACTCGAAGCGTGGAAAGCTGGAGCAACTTCATGTTGCTGCTGAGGAGGCAAATGTGCCGTGCGCTGTGCCCGAGGGCTTTCAGTGCACGAAGTGCTTTCCAGGCGCGGTCCGCTTGAGCGACCGCGACCTGAACGGGTACACGTCGTTCCGTGTGCCCGAGAGTCTCAAGAGCTCCGTGCTAAGTTCTTAGCACGTGAGGGTTCGGGCGCTGGCGATGATCGCAGCGCTCGCTCTACTTCCGCTGTGCCAGCGCGTACTGCTCTTCGTACGCCCTCACCATTTCCGGAACGTCCTCCAGCAAGACGTTCCGCGGCTCCCATGTATCTCGATGGGGAGGAAATCCTCTCCAACGAATACGAAAACGAGCCCCTTGAGGGTTCGTTTTCGGGATACTGTGGTCAACAATCCGCTCAACAATCCAGCGGGTTGAGCCGCGGGCGTCACGGATCGGCGGTGGCGGGGGTGGGAACACGCCCCGGGTATGATCAGCCCCGGGCTGATCAGTATGCGCCTCTCCACGACCGGGTGACCGTCGTGGAGCGTCTGAAGAGCGCTGAGTTCGCCGCCCTAAAACAGGAGCTGGCGAACCAGAAGGCCCAAGTCGCGGCGGTCTCGCAGACCGCCTCGAACATCCAGGTCGAGCTGGGGACCCAGATGAAGGGTTGCTCCAGCGCGTCCGCGCGCTGGAGGAGAGGTTGCTCGTCGCCGAGGCCAAGTCCTCCGCTTCTGCCTCGGCTCCTGCCGAGGCTTCGGGTCAGCCGAGCTAGATGGCTCGTGCTGCCGGTATGGCTTCAGCCGTCCGACGTAAAGGTCGGATGGAGGCGCATGCTAGACGGTATGTCTAGCGTGTATGCGTTGCCGTGCCGTGCCAACACAGTGAACGGCCCGATGAAGCGCGGAGCAAGCTTGCTTGCTCCGAAATCCGAAACTGCATGTCTAGGCAGGTTTTGTGTAGCTAACAAAACTAATGAACCAACTTTAAATTCATTTGTGTTGCCTCTGCCCGCATTGTCTGCGTTCAGCTTCTGTTGATCAACAGAAGCTGCTATTATGTCTTGGACAAACCGAATCACGGCTTGTCTTTTGGTGATGAAACTGATTGCATCCGAGCTGAAGTCATTCAGCTCGCCCTCCGCTAGAGGCCCGGCCTCTGCGTGGTTCTTTGCGGTGTCTGCGCCCTGCGCAGACCCGTAGTCGTTAAGCCATGTTGTTGGGGAGTCTGCGCCCTGCGCAGCACCCGTGGTCGTTGGCCATGTTGTTGGGGGAGTCTGCGCCCTGCGCAGACTCATGTGGTTTGTCCATTGTTGCAGCTGACACTGTGCAAGTGTCAGCGGTTTCTACGGCTGCTGTATTGCAGTCGTAGATCCTCCCCACTTAAAGTGGGAGCCATCACTCCGAGTAAACTCGGGAGGCGTGGATGCCGCATGGCATTCACGTAGAACGGTGTATGCCCGGTTGAGGCATGCACTGAGTTATTGATGGCAAACTCTGCCATCGATAAACACTCGCTCCAGTATTGGAACGAGTGAGCGTAGCTCTTTAACATATCGACGAGCACGCGATTCACGCGCTCGGTTTGACCGTCCGTCTGCGGATGATCCGCAGTCGACATGGAAAGCTGGCTCCCAAGAAGTGTAAACACTTCTTGCCACAGATGCGCTGTGAAGCGCGGGTCTCTGTCCGACACGATGTCGGACGGCATGCCATGGTGTTTGAACACCATGTCGACGAGCAGACGGGCTGTCTGCTTCGCGGTCACCTCTGCTGGCACCGCAGCAAGATGTACCATCTTGCTGAAACGGTCTACAAAGACCACAACACCGGTGTTCCCTCCGCTGTCCGGGGGAAGACCAAAGATGAAGTCCAAAGACATGGACTTCCAACACTCCGAAGGAGTCGGTAGTGATTGCAGTGGAGCCTGCGCGAATGGCGCAGGCTTCACGCGTTGGCATACCTCGCAAGCACGGATGTACTTGCGCACCCACTTATACTGGTGGTGCCAGTAGAAGTCGCGCGTGAGAAGGACGTAAGTCTTCTCACGTCCGAGATGTCCCGCAGTCGGGGCATCATGATATTCGTACATGATCCTGAGTCGCAGGTCATGGTCATTTGGCACGACAACGCGATCCGCGTTGTCGTCGACTGCGTTGTAGAGTAGCAGTCCTTCGTGCACACGAAAGCGGTGTGCACGCGCTCGAAGGTGCTTGGGCAGCTTCTGACGGGACTTGTCAGAAGGCGCTGTGCCATAGGCCAGCAAGAGCTTCGCGTCCGCGTCGTGCGCGTACGCGGCCTTCACATCATCCAACAGAGATGATGTGGGTTTGCTCGATCGCATGGCGTCAATGGCATTGACGTCAACAGCTTCTGCATAGTCTGGCCGACGTGATAACGCGTCGGCCACCACGTTCAATCTTCCGGGTTTATATTCGACCCGGAAGTTATACTCCGCAAAGAATGAGAGCCATCTCGCCATTCTTTGTGAAATGTGTGGCGACTTCACTGCGGTGCGCAGTGAAGCATGGTCGGTGTAGACCACAAATGGTCTACTTCCAAGCAAATACACTCGGAACTTTGCGAGTGCATACTTCATGGCAAGGAGTTCCTTGTCATGCACCGGATAGTTGCGCTCAGCTGGCTTCAGCTGACGCGATTGGTAGACGACACGATCACGGCCCTCGTGATCGTGCTGCATTAACGCGCATCCGATCGCGAAATCTGATGCGTCACACACTACGTGAAATGGGCGATCTTGGTCAGCCACTGCCAAGATCGGCGCCTCAGTCAAGCCCCGCTTGACTGTATCGAATGCCTTTTGGCAATCGGGTGTCCAATTCCACACAGCTTCTTTCTTAAGAAGCTGTGACAGTGGGCGGATCTTGCCCGCATAGTCCTCCACGTACTTGCACAAGTACGTGGCCAAATAAGGAACTGCCTCAGTTCCTTGACACTTGAAGGCGTTGGCCATTCATTAATCACTCTGACCTTTTCTGGGTCAGGGCGAACACCATTCTTCCCTACGAGACACCCGAGGACGGGTATCTCGCTCGCCCCGAAGATACACTTCTTCAGGTTCGCGTAGAGCTTATGCTTTCGCATAAGCTCAAGTAGTTCTCCGGAGATGCACCCTGTGCATCTCTACGTCGTCTTTCCGTCCACAGCCCGGCTGTGGATGAATACATCATCGAAGTAGCTCGGTGCGAAGTCGCGCACCGAGCGCAACAAGTGCGTCACGCACCTGTTGAAAGTCGCAGGGGCATTCTTAAGCCCCTGCGGCATTACTAGCCATTCCCAGAGCATGCCGCTTGGCGTGCTCACTGCCGTGAGAGGGATATCGCTCTCACGCATTAGGATTTGATAAAATCCATCTCGCAAGTCGAGAGCACTGTAAACGGTGCTCCCGGCCATCGAATCGATGATAACATCTTTTCGTGGTATCGGCGTCTGCGCCGGTACCGTCGCATCGTTCAGCTTGTTGTAGCATGAACGATGCGCCATCCGCCCTGTGGCTTCTTGACACAGAACGTCGGAGCACTGTGCGGGGACTTTGATTCCCGCACTTGTCCTGCTTTTACGACGACTTTCAAAGAAGTCGTCGATCGCTTTCACTTGCTCTCGCGGCAGTGGCCACTGCCGCGTGACACAGTACTTCGTGCCCGGCACGAGATCAATCTCGTGCTGAATGCCCTTATCCTGCGGAAGCTCCGCAGAATGTCTTCCGGGAGTACGTCTTTGTACTCCCTCAACAATTCGTAATAGGGACTCGACTTCAGCGAGTCCCAACCTTATTCCTCGAAGCGCTCTCGCTTCGTCTTCGCACGGAGGGTGTCTTCACTCTCAGTGGTACTTCCCATGAAGAGCTGCCTCAGCTCTTCGCTCTCGCCTCGCCGTTCTTTCGCTGTCCGAAAGAACGCAGACTTGTTCGATGCGTCCATCGTGCAAGTCGCGCGTGAAGCGCTTCCAGCTCATGGCTGGGAGCGAAGTCAACTCCGACGCCGTCGTCGGAGGACTAGCGAGTTCCATGTCGCGATATTGGAATCCAGTATCGGTGCGCGTCAAGACGCTTAGCGTCTTGACATTCGGCGTCACCGCCGCAGTCTGCCCAGCAGACTGCTCTTGTTGCGTCTCGGTCCCGGACCGAGACTTGCGCAGCGTTTTCCGCTTGCGCCGTCTTCTTGTTGTGCGGAGCCCGGCTCCGCACAGTTGTTCTTCTTGTCCAGGCCCGGCCGTGGACAGTCGTTCGCCGGCGGACCCTGTCCGCGGGCGCGCGGTATCAAGCCCGGCTTGACCGCATTTTCCTTCGTGCAGCCCGGCTGCACGGTAATGTGTCCCTTCGCCGGCAGACCCTGTCTGCGGGCGCGCGATATCAAGCCCGGCTTGATCGCATGGCGCTTCGTCGTGCAGCCCGGCTGCACGACAGCATGCAAATTGCGTCAGTGCGGTACGTTTGCAACCGTCCGCACTGTTTGCAGCGTCAACTCCCGGAGTTGACACGCCTTCGTCACCTCGACGCCATTCATTGGCGGAGCCCCTCATGACCGAGGGTGCGTCGGCTCCCGGAGCCGACGCGTCGTTGTCGACCTGACCGCTTCGGGTCAGGGACTGTCCCTTACACGCTTGAACGTGGGTGTTGGTTCCCGGAACCAACACATCTTTTTCTTCCGACGTCGGCAGCATTGCCGACGTGGGTCTCACTTGTGCGCGCCCTCGCGCACTTCCTGGACACTCCGGGACAGCAGCATTAAGCGCTGTCTCGACTGGTGAGCCGCGCGCACCTGCTGGTGCGCGCGCTGCGGTAACAGGGCCATCGCTCTCTGTTCCGCTATCGCGTCCGAAGCGCACGAGCGTGCGCTTCTTCCAGTCTATCACCGGATCATGCCGTGCAAGCCACGGCATGCCCATTACCACGTCGAACTTATCGTCCAGGTCCAGGACGATAAAGTGTTCGACAAACACTCGTTGTTTGTACGAGAAGCGCACGTTCACGACGCGCTTCTCGGTCTTCACGATGGCACCTGTTGCCAGTCGTACCTCCAGAAGACTTCGAGGTGTATCTACCTCCTCGAAGTCAAGTCTCGACAGGCTTCGTAGTCGAACAAAGTTGTTCGACGCGCCTGAGTCTACCAAAGCTCGAAGAGAGTCACTCGCTCTCTTCGAGTAAACCTCAAGATGACTAGGTTCGGCCTGTCATCTTGTTTCTTGCAGTGAGAGCTGGTCTCACTGGGGGCTGCAGTCCTTAGTGTCGCGTGCCCGATGTCGGCACGCGCGACTGCATTACCAGTAGGGCGCCCCGCGCCTACTGGATGTTCGCGTTTTTGTTGGTCCGCGGCGATGCCTAGCATCGCCACGACGGCCACCTCCAGGGGGCATGGGAGCTGTGCACTCCCGTGCAAAGTGACCGATCCTTCCGCAACGGAAGCATCGCACGTTACCTCCCTGCTGCTGGTAACCAGCAGTTGTTGCGCTCGAGAGGTCCATTGGTTCCGGACCTCCCGTCCTCGCTACCGGGCGTGGTTGCGGCCTCGGCACGTTCACATGCAGTTTAGCCTGCCGCAGGCTAAACTCCTCTTGCATGGCAAGAGTGATCGCAGCTTCGAGAGTACTCGGGTACTCTCGGAAGAGATAGGTCTTCACAGGCCCATCTCTAAGTCCTTTCATGAACGTGACGACCTTGGTCGCCTCGTCAATCGGGTTAGTCACGATATTTGATACCAAATATCGTGCGCGCTGCGCGTAAGCATGGACATCATGCTTACCCTGCTGAAGGTCGAGGAACTCCGCCCTCGACCGGAATTCGTTTTGCGGGGGCTCAAACGCTTGTTTGAGCTCCTCCTTGAATACTTCGTACGTGCTGAAGCACGTAGGATCGGAGAGTCGGCGTCCATACGCCCAACTCCTTGCGCGTCCGCCAAGGCAGGACATGGCGAACGCGACCTTCGACAGCGGGTCGACGATGCATCGAGCTGCTATGGCTGTGTCGAGCTCAACATGCCCCAGAGGAGAGGCTCGCCCTCTCTTCCCACGTAATTGCTTACGCTCAATTTCAATGATTGAGCACGCGGTGTCGTCCCTGACGACGCCGTCACTGAGGAAGCAGCGTCACGCTGCTCCTTCATGATGAACCCCAGAGCAACATCATGTTGCTCCGTCGGCGATAGCGTACGCAGCATTGTAGCTATCGCCGCTTCTCCAATGACTGTTGACAGTCGTTGGAGGGCCTCCCACTCTGGGTCAGACAGGTGGGGGCAGTCAGCGCGTGCAACATGCGTTGCAGGCGTGTTGGAGCTCTCCATGGGCACCTCCGTGCTCATGTGGTTCTCGGCTCCGCGTTCGTACGCCGCGTACGAACGTCAAGCAGTCGGTCGTTGGACGGACTACAAAGTGCTACCAGGTGTAGTGGGTCTAACTTGACTCACTACTTTAGCTTACACGTTGCGCAACGTGTATGAGGAAGCGTAAGTACTTAGTAATTACTTAGGTTAATTATATTTGAGTACACAAATATAAGTTAACTTTAGACAAGACTCCAAGTAGCTAGTTTAAGGTAAAATGAGAACTGTATTGTTTGTAAATTGATCTTCCTCTAAAATCTGCTAAAAACTGTTTATCATCTATGAAAGGGTTGGCAGCGGCTGGCTGTCAGAGCCCCGCTAATATGCATGTCTCTGATTGGTAGAAAGATGCTGCTTTCTACCAATAGGATCTTTTGGGTGTGTGTGGACCACTCACTGTGGTGGTCCACTTCAATGTATCCATCGGTGTGTCTTACACCAATGTGAGGAAGTATCCAAAACGTTTAACAGATAACCTATCTGTTAAATTCACAAGTGGCTTGCAGCCACTTGTACGTGTAACCCCGTTACATTCACAGCGCGCGAAGAAGAAACCTGTCCACCTGAAAGATTTCGTTGCGAGTGTGCTGAGCTCGTCTACGGCAGCAACTGCAATGATGGGACTGCATGTTCCAGTGACGTGGGATGAAATGATGGCCTCTCCCCAGTGTGCGAAGTGGCTAGAGGCCACCAAGGAGGAGTTTCTAGCGCAGCTGAAGAATGGGACTTGGGTCTTAGTGCCACGACCCGAGAACACTCATGTACTCAAAAACAAATGGATTTGGGTGCTGAAGGAGAATGAACACCGCTTGGTAAGATACAAAGCAAGACTGGTAGTTCTTGGCTGCCTACAAATTTGGGGATTGGAGTTTGACGACACGTTTGCTCCAGTGGTTCGTTTTGAGACACTGAGACTTGTGTTGCTCTACGCGGGGATGACGCGTGCAGTCGTGAAGCAGTATGATTTTGTCACTGCATTCCTCAATGCACCCACCGACAGGGTGATCTTCATGGAGCAGCCTCAAGGGCACGTGAAGAGGGGATACGAGGACTGGGTATGCCTCCTGAAGAGGAGTATATATGGCCTGCGTCAGTCACCGCGGAATTGGAACAGTACTCTACACATTGCATTGGTAGAGTTCGGATTCCAGAGATGCTTTAAGGACGAAACTCTCTACTGGATTCGTGTGGAGTCACGCCTCGTGCTCTTACCGATCTATGTAGATGACATTTTGCTAATTGGTTGTCAACAAGGTGTGGAGTTCATAGCTAGAAAGTTGATGGCCCGATTTAATATGAAGGAGTTGGGCAATGTAAACTACCTGTTGGGATTGCAGATTGCGTACGACCCGGAGGCACGTGATCTTCCAGCAGACGAAGTACGCGCAGGACATCATGCAGAAGTTTCGCGTGGATACTGCATATCCAGTGCACATTCCAATGACAACTGATGCGGTGAAGTTGCAATCAGCAACAGAAGGTGAGCACAAGCAAGATGAGTGCTTACCGTATCGCAGTCTAGTTGGGTGGCTGCAGTACTTGGTGAGTGGATCTCGTCCAGAGTCGGCGACTGCGATCCGGATTCTGAGCAAGTTTCTGAACAAGTACTCGGCAGTACACTGGAGAGCAGCCAAAAGAGTCCTTCGCTATTTGATTGGCAGTCAGGACATGGGGTTGCATTATGATTTGGTGGAAGCTAGGAAGAATGAGAAGCTCCACATTGAGGTCTATACTGATGCCAACTTTGCTTCAGAAGGGGGAGACATGAAATCTGTGAGTGGCTTTACTGTGTACTGCAGTGGACAACTAATTTCGGCCAAAAGCTGGAAGCAAGACATCCTAGCAGAAAGCACATGTGAAGCAGAGTTGATAGCGGCCAACACGGGAGCCCATGATGCCGTGTGGCTGGAGCAGTTGGCGGATGAGTTGCAGTTGCCGAGAGTGGGTACTGTACTCTGTTGCGACTCTAGTAGTGCGCGTGAATTGATGAAACATGCTGGTAAACACCGTCGTACCAAGCAGTTGCGAATCAAAGACCTCAAAATCCGCGAGTACGTGGCGAGGAACGGGATAACCGTGAAGCCTGTGGCGTCGAAGGAGAACGTCGCCGACATGTTGACGAAGCCGTTGCCAGTTGAGATATTTAGGCGCCACCGCGCACAACTTAGAGTCCGTGCAATCGGAAGGGCAGCCATAGGCGATGGCGGAGCTTATGTTCGGGGGAATAAATAAGGCTGAGTAGCTAGATCCGTGGTGCGTTCACCACATGAGTGTGGGACCAGCAAGGAGACCCAGTTTGCAAACAGAAGAGAGCCCACAGACTGATGAGCATCACGCCATTTAGTGGTATGAGGATTTGGCATGGCGTGGAGCTCAGCGACTGGAAGGAAGGCCAGATCCGCGTATGAGTGTGCTAACACTATGCGTATGGGTGGAAATTGATATTTTCAAACGGCCTGCATACTCGATGAAGTTATTGACGAGGTCTGTTTGTTTTGAATGTCTTGTGCTGTGCTTGAAGGGCTTCAGATCCGTGTCAGTGTTGATGTCGAGAAGAGAGTATGAGAAATATGGTGCGATCTCTCACATTGGCTACGTACGACAATACCTATTGAACCCACAGCCCAGTGGGCTCCGCCCCTGCCCAGACAAAAATCATTCCGCATTTCGCCGAGTAGAGAGCAGAGCTAACCACAACAATAAAGCCAGCCTTTGCTCACGAATATCAAAGTCTCGACTGTCTGTGAGCTTAGAACAAGTGCAGATTCTCATTGCGCGTTGCAGCGCCGTTGCGAGTCACCGCTCCTGAGCGGTCGGTGCCGCTGTCCTCGTCGACGTCGAATTGTTCCAAAGCCGCCACCTCCACGCTCGTCAACTTGGTGCCGTTGATGACCTTCACAATGCCGTTCTCAAAAGTGGGTGAGTGCACGATCCTTGCACTCGGTTTGAGATGCTCGCCCATGACGGCATACTCACCGAGAAGAGAGTCGAAGAGGAGCCGCACCTCAGCCAAGCTGACCTCTGGCTGAAGCCACTTGACACACTCTCAAACTTCTTCATGTGGTCGAACAGCTCGACCAGCTTGCGGCGGGTGGCGCCCGTCGGCACCAGGTCCTCGACGGCGTCGACTGCTTCCTGTCCGCGCCGCACAGCTTGCAGCGGAACAGAGAGTCACGGAGGGACTGATAGAAGTAGGGTGACATCTCCTTGTTGCTGACCATGATGGCGAGTTGGTGGGAGGGATGGGAAGGAGGCAGCGGGTTGCGTGGTCAATAGACTGACGATTGAGAAATGCCAAGTGGTCTCAGGGCCTTGTGGGAGGTCGATTCTCGGTTGGAGGCGGCGAATTGGTGGTTACAAGGGTCTCAGCTCGGCTTAGCCACCCGATCGCATTTGACAAATGGTGTACAGTCAAACCTGTTTATATGAGGCCCCGTTGGTGGTCATCTACAACAATGACTCATATAAAATGGACAGTTAAAAAAAATGTGGTGCACGTAAAGTAATCGCGCATAATTCGCTGCCGCTTTGCCTTCACCGTAGTCTACCGAACCAAAGCGGTCACAGTCTGTAAAGCTCTTCGTTCTCTATCAGTCTGCTATCCGCATTGAAGCAGAAATGCAGACAGCTCCATGCAGTGTCTCAGAGCGATGGCAGGTTGAATTGTGGGTTCCTGGTCCTCCTCCTCCTCCTCCTGCTCGTCCTGCGAAACTGCATCACTTCCTGCTGCTTCGTCCACTATCACATCTGGCTCGTGCGCAGGCACGTCCTCATCCACTGCCAGATACTCACTAGCGCTCACAGCGCCCTCCCACTTCGATAAAATCGCTGTCAAATCCACTCAGCGAGCATGGGGTTGTTCATGCCAGGATTCTGCTTGAGCTTTAGGTGCACTTGGAGCTTTTGTTCTAGCGTCAGACACGTGCGAGGAGACATTGCGAGGGAAGGGGGCTTGCGTTGGGCGTTGGGCGTTGAGCGGTGGGGGCTTTGAAGAGTGTGTGGTCGTGAACAGTGTGAATCAAATAAACAGGTTAGACCTAATTTGGTCCTCCAAAATGTGACTCATATACCTTGTATACATATAAACAGCGGTTATACAAAAACTAAGTAAAATATTTGGTAGCAACAAAGCTTGCATCAAATAAATGGCAAGGCTCAAATAGGGAGGATCATATAAACAGGTTTGACTGTAGTACCGTATTGTACTGCAATTATTGTCTAATATATTATTATACGCAAATCTCTAGACACCGTAATACATAATTGAATGCGTCCAATTCAGTAACTACGGTACGGCAATCATTTTTTTCCACCCCTGTCTGGTGGGTAGCGTTTTTCGTAGTGCACTGGATCGCTACCCGAGCGAACGATGCTTTCCTCGAGCTGCGATTGCCTCGAGTTTCTCGCACACGACAGGGCCAAGTTATCATGGAAATGGCGGTGGAGCTCTTTGCCATTTTCAACATTCAGAAGGGGGAGCAGACAGAGGACCAGGAGCAGCGATATTTCTCACCTGATGGCAAGTTGTCGATTCTCAAGTCGAGTGTGAATGACTTCCTAGGCGACCAGGGTATCTTCGTTATCAACGTAGCCGACGGCTTGGAGGCGGCAGCTTCGGATAAGGTGCTGGAGAATATCGGTGTTTGCATGCTAAACCTAGCCGAGTCTTTGACTGATCTCAGCACCACGTCGCTAGAGGAGGGTGGAGTTGCTGGTTTGGCTACTGAAGACGTCGATCTCCCTCCAGTGCTACCGCAAGACTTGGCTCGGTTAAGCGGACGTGACTTCACTGCGCTGCTTAAGCAGCACAAAGGGCTCATGCATGTATGTTTCTCTGAAGAGGAATTGAGCAATCTGGATCGGGAGTATCAAGCGTTCCATCGAGCAGCAACTCGTGATGCAGAGATGAAGAAGGCGTTGGCTCAGTGCCACAAAGAATCCCCATTCGTGCAGACATGGGCACTGACGAAGGGACGATATCCATTGCTTCAAGCGTTTGCTGGAGGACTTGCCAGTTCGTATGCTGTTCGTGATTTCGACTGCAAGAAATCCCCAGTAGATGTATCGCTAGGTGGGGATGTCACGGAGGATGCTGATGTACTACGCCTCGCTGCCACTGACTTTGGTCTTGAAACCAAACTACATGCTCGGCAATTGGACGCGCTTGGGCGTCTTTCAGATACTGACTGTGCTTCGGGTTGATCGCCCCCAGGGAAATACGGCTATCATAGATCCAAGCGTTTGGAAGTGGACACGATTCCTATCGACGTCAAAACATGGAGTATATTTTTCTTGTTTCATTTTTTTTCAATATCTTCTCCACTACACTGCGGCTGGGAACGTCATCATGAAACTGCAGAAATCGATGAAGATGTACTCGGTCAAGAAATAGAAAATCGTGGCCAAAAAGATCGAGATAGGCAACGCCGGCAACGCCTTGTGCAACACAGCAAGCAGGAACAATGTGCCGCCAAGACCCTGTAATCACAAATGATACGTGAAGGTTAGCGCGCAGTTCGTAGGCACACAACGTTACACCGAAAGCACAGAGCGACTTACCATCACGATGCAGACGAAGGTAACAGCAAACGTTGAGAAGTCCTTGATGGCAGCACGACCGACTAGCACACTGTAGAAGATGAAGTCACCCAGTCCCAGCTTAATGGTCTTGTCGTCCCCCTCTTCCTCCTGACGTTGTTGTTGACGACGCTCACGTCTCGCCTGAACGGGGCAGGGCATGTCCATTGAGCACGAGCAGACGTAGTACTTGTGGAAGATCAGGAGCCACAAGCGGTCTTGCGTGGGGAAGAACTTCTCAGCCACCTGGGGTGCCTTCCACGTATCTTCCGGGCTGAACATCTCGTAGAATTGGGTCAACAGGCCTACGAGCGCCTCCATCGTCTCGCACTCGTACGTTGTGAAGCTGGACTCGGCCACGTTACGTGGGCGTCCAGAAGACATCAACGGGATCGGGGACGAGTCCGTGCGGTCATCACGCTCTGCGGCTGTCGAAGGTTCGGCCACAGGTGCCGCCGCCGTCGGCGCTTGAGGGAGTACGTTGCGCGTGCTGTTAGTCACGGACGCGTTGGCGTTGCTGTTCTGGTTGCTGTTGCTTGACGACTGCGACGTAGTCGACGATGACGGGCGCTGGGCAGTCGTCACCTCGTCCGTCGGTGTGTTCTTGGGGCGGCGCGGTTGCTCCTGCTGCGGCGGCGGCGGCGGCGGTTGTTGACGCTGCTGCTGGCGCTGTTGTTGCCTGTGGTGGTCGTGCGAAACTCCGTCGCGCACATCGGCCTCGTACAGCAGGCCGGGCAGCGGCGCCTGCTTCTCCTGGATGAGGCCAATGAGGTATTTGAGCGGGCCGCAGGGCGTGAGCACGGCGCACAGGTCGTAGCAGGCGAACATGACGCAGAAGGTGATGGTGGTCCACTCAGGCCACATGGAGAACTCCCAGGCCAAGATGACGCTGACCATGACGAGGTATCCGTTTTGCACGAACTTGGGCGTGCCCTTCTGGTAGAAGATGGAGATGACGCCGACGAAGCCGAAGTTGATCATGACGAAGAGGAAGGAGGGCCAGTCCACGGCCCAGCCGAACTGGTCGTTCACGATCTCGTCCACGAGCTGGCCGCCCACGAAGCTCAGGATGGCCGTGGACGCGAACATGATGTAGCCGCTCAGGAACTTCATGCAGTTGTACTTGTACAGCAGCGCCATGCCGAACGTGAGCACGGCGATGGCGCCGATGATCACGAGCGCGTTGACCAGCGACTCGCCGATGCCCGAGCCGCCGCCGCTGCCGCTCGAGCCCGAGCCCGAGTTGCCGTACACGAGGTACGTGGACATGGAGGCCTCGATGCTGGTGCTGCGGTAGTTGACCACCACGAGGCTGGCCACCACCATGGTCACGCACACGGGGAACACGATGGCCCAGAACGAGTTGATGCCGTGCATGAGGTCGTCGTAGCTCTCGCCCTGCTCCTGCTCCTGCTCCTGCTCCTGGGGCCTGTCCTGCCGCTGCTGCGCCGACGCCGCCACGGGCGTGTCGCCGCTGTTGGGCGTCGTGAGCTTGTCATAGCTGGCGCCGGCCAGCAGCGCCGTGTTGTCCATGGGCATGGCGCCGTCCTCGCCGCGCACCTGCGCGTCCTTCGCCATCAACGAGTCTGTCGGTTGCCTGCGCTGCGCTTGAGTCCGGTGCCTGCGCTTGAGCTGCTCGCCAAGTCAAAGCAACCGCCTCACGCCCCCAGCTCTCCGACGATCGATCGCAGCTTGTGTTGGCCAAATAGACAGTTCGGGCCAGTGGAGATCGGGAAGAATGTATGGAGACGTCCCCTAGCCGCCGCCCACACCTGGGATTTGTATGTGGTGGATTTTTACAACCTGGAAAGCGTTTTTTACTCGATGAGAAAATGACATGAGTTTTGCCTGGTGACGTTAGGCGAATCCACGTCTGCAGGTGCTGGTTCATTTAAATACCCAAGTGGCCAGCGTGAGTGCCGGCTGCGATGGTGTTGGCAATACACTGGCAATACTCGAACACCGATGGCTGGTTGCCGTTTCGATGGAGAAATGCGGATGCGACGCGGCGACGCTATTGACTGGTCGAGCGTGGCGTCGCGGTCAGAACGGGACGATCAGCCGGCTCTCGAAGTCCGTCGACTGGATCACCTGCATGTTGAAGTGAGTCGGCGACATAGAAGTAATCTCCTGTAGCTGTTGGCCAACTCGCCTTGACGAAGTCGTCGTAGAGGAGGCAGTCCCGGGCCGGCGCCGACGAGGCCTCGCTCAGGACGTGCTCGATCAGCGTCTCCAGCACCTGCGAGCACAAATTTGTCAATCCAGATGTGACCGCGTACGGGTTGTCTGATACAGATGCAAATACATGTATACTGTTCACCTCCTGCTGTGCCTGCACGGCGCCGTCACCCTCGCTTTTGGGGACCTTGGGGAACACGAGCGCGCAGTACGCTCGGAGATCGTCGCGGGAGACCTTGCCGTCGCCGTCGAAGTCGTGGATCTTGAACGCTTCTGCAAACAAAAATTGTGAACGTTTCCAGTGAACGAAGCTGGTTATTGTGCAGCGCAAACCTTTGAGCTTGGCGTCCTGGGAACTGCTGTAGCTGAAGATCTGAACGAACTTGGCGAATTCCTGCATTCGAAGCAATTATCGGGGTCAACCATCACGCCTTGAGCGATTTCTGCTAAGGGGCATACCGCGAAGGTGATCGTCTGCGCAGGCGAAAGCTCCAGCGACTTGAACAACTGATCCCGTAGCGGGTTCACAGAGATGGCAGGCAGTGAGTAAAACTCGTCCTTTGTCATGTCTTCGCTCTTCACGATCGTCTTGTACTTCCGCCGGATGCGGTGGATCTCCTTTGGCGGAACTGCGGACGCAACAGACAGAGCAAGTTAGACAAGATCAGGCCACGCGTACAATTGCGCCGGTGGTCCTTCACACGTGAGGTGATCATGTGGACTTCCTCGATCTGCTCTTCGCTCAAGTCGTACACCTCCCGCGACGGCCACAGCGCGCTACTCGCTTGGCCCATTCTCCCTCAACCTACGCGCCGCTTCACAATTCCAAACCAAATTCGTGTACGCATCCAATTTGTCGTTGTTTTTGTTTTTCCTGAATGTCTATCACTGGTGCATTCATGCTGCTGCGAGCTTGCTTTCAACCTCGTGGCTCCTTTGCGTTGCCTCGGTTCATCCTTTGTAACCCTCGACGTGATGCTTACTCGCGCAAGCGGTCAATCTTACGAAGGCCGTTGAGTGCAGCCACGCGATACGCCTCCGCAAGCGTCGGGTAGTTGAACACAGCGTTGCGGAAGTACTCCAGAGTGCCGCCAGTAGACATGACCACTTGGCCAATGTGAATAATCTCGGTGGCACCCTCGCCAATAGCGTGAACGCCCAAGACCTCGAGCGTTTCGGGGCAGAAGATGATCTTCAGGAAGCCGGGCACACCGCCCAGCATCTGGCCCCTTGCCAGCTCCTCGTACCGAGCCACACCCACCTCGTACGGAACCTGCTCCTTCGTGAGCTGCTGCTCGTTCTTGCCGACCATCGAGATCTCTGGCACGGTGTAGATACCGAAGGGGAACACCTCACCGGAGCGCATACGCGTACGCACTCGGTCGGGGTCGTCCATCTTCTTGTCGTCAGACAGCTCCATGTTGTTGAGCGGCTTGGATGTGCGCATGTGGACGGAAGCAAGTCGTCCCTGCTCCATCGAGGTTGAGGCAAGTCCCGGGAAACCGATGATGTCGCCTGCAGCATAACTGCATAATACCACATCTGATAAGTATCTAGAAAGCCTGCGCTTTCAACCAAAGCGAATTCACGTACATATGAGGCACCGCAGTCTGGAAGTTGTTGTCAACCTTGATGCGTCCACGTTTGTCCGGCTCAAGTCCAACGGCTTCCAGGTTCAGTCCCTCCACGTTGCCCTGGCGTCCGACCGTGTACAGCAGACCGTCACCGACAACAGTCTTGCCGCTCTCCAGGTGCACGAACACCTCGCCCTTCGGGGTCTTCTCAACGCTCTTGATGGTCTCGCCAACGAGGAACCGGGTTCCAGTCTGGGCCATGGAGTAGCAAAGCGCCTCGGACACCTCCTTGTCCGCCATGTTGAGGATCTCCTGGCGTCCGTCGATCACCGTCACGTCCGTGCCGGGGATGATCGTCATCATCGACGCGTACTCCATGCCCACGACGCCGGCGCCCACGACAATCAGGCGGCGCGGGACCGTCTTCACCTTGCCCCACAGCAGCTGGTCACTGTCAAAGATCGTCTCGCCATCGAACGGGATGTCGGGGCGGCGCGCGGGACGCGTTCCCACACACACCAGGAACTTGTCGGCCGTCAGCACACTACCAACGTCGTGAAACAAAAGGCATATAAGCCATCAGTTCCCACAACAATATTAAACAAAACAAAAAAATATCAACGTTACCGCTTGCAGATGTCGGCGCTGGTGTGGCGCTTGGCGTCCGTGGCCGTCTCGTACGACTCGTTGGACAGCACAGCCACCATGTGTTTGTTACCCGGCAGGAAGCGGGCCGTGCCGTTGATGAGCTGCACGCCGTTGCGCATGAGCTGGTGGCGCGTGATGTCCGTCTCGGCGTCCTCCACCTTCCGCACGCGCTGCAGGATGTCCTCCACGCCGAAGCGCTTGCTCGGGCCCGCCTGCCCGTTGTAGAAGGCCTTGTGTCGGTACCCCGTCAAGTGCAGGGCGGCCTCGCGGAACGTCTACAGCCGCAATGCCATTGTGTTAGCTAAAAGAACCCCTATATCTCTCATTCCCTGTCGATGCGGCCGGCACCTTGGAGGGCACAGTGCCCGTGTGCACGCAGACGCCGCCCATCATGTCGCGCTTGTCGATGATGGCCACAGACTTGCCGTGCTTGGCGCTGTCGATGGCGCACTTCTGGCCGGCGGGGCCGCTGCCGATCACGATCAGGTCGAAGTGCTCGCTGGCGCGCAGCTCGCGCAGCGTGTCGCTCAGCGGCTTCTTGTCGGCCGCAGCAGCGTCCGAGCTGAAGGCGGAGGCGCGCAGCAGCGGGTGCGCGGGGCGCGACAGGGACGCCACGGAGCGGCGCAGCAGCATTCTGGTATCAGGGATCCTCGAGCTTCAGGCCAAGTGTGCGGCGTTAAAGCACCACCGCCAAAATGTACCGGGTTATTGGTACACGCGGATTTAACGGTTCCAGGGCCGGCCGGATTTAACCGGTCCAAGTTGAACTTGATTTCTGGACTGGAACCTGGAACTCGGGAGCCAGATCTCGACGGTCGAGCCGCCTTGATCCCCTTGCGTCAATTGACGCCATGATGGCGCGGGTTGCAGGCAGTATGTAATGCCACCACAGCCTGGCGGCAGTGCACTGGCGGAAGACTCTTTGGGCTCGAGCTGAACCTCTTGTCTGTTGCAATTTGCTCAATACATGGGGACACAAGTTTATGACCAAAAAGGGGGCTGAGGCAGATTTGAGTCGCGTTTTCCAGCGCTGGCACGTGGCTGTCCCCATCCTGGGCACTGCAGAAGCTGCGGCGGGCTCTGACTCAGCGCGCACAGGCGGATTCAGCTCCCAGCCCCAGGCTCGGGCCTGAAAGTGAGTGAAGTTCGTACGTAGCGCGAATAGGGGAGGCGGCTCACTTATCCAGCGTCTGAGGTGGCATGGAGAGGCCATAGTGAGCCCAAGTCATTTTTCTCAGCGGAGTAGACGGAGATTCTCGAAGGCCCTCCTATTGCCTGTGACCATGGCCGCACAAGCCGGCGAGCAACCCGTCAATAAAATACTGCGTGCTCCAGGAGCAGGTGGAGGGCGCTTAGTGCAGAGAGTGCCGTTGCCTCGGGCTGGAAATTCAGCTTACTACAGTACAGTACTACTACAGCCGCCCCAACGCGAAAGTCAAACATCCCGACCAATCCGGGGATACTTTCAAACTCCCGCCCAATCGCGTGCGACCACGCCGCCATCTGGTCGCTTGCGCTAGCGCAATATTGTCGCTAGCCGGCCACTCTATGCGCCGCCTTCGACCTGAACCAAAACCAACACGCCGACCCGACCGAACGACATCCAAAAGCGCGAGAAGCTTTGCAGCGCCGAGCGAGACACAGCGCAGCACAGCAGAGCAGAGCACGCGTCTCCTCCGCCTCGACACTCGCCGGCCGCACGCACCCGCCGCAGGCCGCAACCCGCAGCGCACAGAAGAACAGAGAGGCGCCCGCGCCCGTTGCCGTCGACCGAGGCAGCTCGCCAGAGGATTCCCTGCGCTTCGCTCCGGCCCCCGTGCGAGCCAGCACAGCACCGCAGACGCAGCAGACACAAACACCAGCGCAGCGCCTAGAGAAGTCGCGCGCGCTCCGACTTTGAACTTGGCTCCAACTTATCGCAGTGGGCGACTCGAGGATGGCAGACACAACCAAGTTAGGGTGAGCACGCGTGGAACTGGCTGGCCCCCGTGGCTAGCTGCTGCGTTAGATGCAGAGCCTTCCTTCCTTTTCCTCGTCGTCGTGGGCTGGTGCTTGGTGCACCGGCCGCCAGGGGGGAGGAGGGAGGGGGAGGGAGCACGGTGACTGACCACGTGTTCGAATTGTTTTTTTCTCTCTCTATGTATGTTTTTGTATGCAGAAAAATCTTCATCGGGGGACTCTCGTACGAGACGACCGATGGTGCGTGAAGAGAGGCTGGTAAGGGCGGGGAGAGGATGGAGAACTGACGATGTCATTGGGATGTTATTGTGTTGAATTTCGCAGAGAAACTCCGGTCGTACTTCGGGGCATACGGCACGGTCACGGACGCCGTGGTGATGAAAGATCCGATTTCTAGACGATCACGAGGCTTCGGCTTTATTACGTATGCGGACCCTGCATGTGTTGATAGAGCGTTGGCACAGCCCAACCACATCCTAGACAGCCGTAGAGTACGTCGCGACGTTTATCCCTCTGCTTGTCATCTAGTTGACTTCGGTCACTGACTATCTTGTGCTTCGTTGTGCAGGTTGAAGCTAAGCGAGCCGTCCCGCGGGCAGAGAGCATGCGCGATATCGGGAATGGATCGTCGTCAAGTCGTGGCAATAGCAGCAATTCAATATCCAGCATCAGCGCGAACAGTGCTGTCGGCGCCACGAAAAAAATATTCGTGGGCGGCCTACATTATGAAACGAAGGATGGTACGTCTGGCCTCGCGTCTGCGCTTTAGAGAATTGTAGGCGCTGGACTAACCCCGTCATCAACTTATGTGTTGTGCTCCTTGTCGCAGCGGACTTTAAGAAGTATTTTATGCAGTATGGCAAGGTGGTGTCGGCTGAGGTGATGTTCAATCGCGAGACGAACAAGTCGCGTGGCTTTGGTTTTGTCATTTTCGAAAGTGAAGCCAGTGTGGAGCTGGTCTTACAGGACAAGAACCATGTGATTGACGGTAAGTCGGTCGAGGTGAAGCGCGCTGTTCCGCGCACGGACGTGCCCCCTCCGCGTTCGGTCTCGTCGCGCGGAGGTTCTTTCAGCGGTCCTTCTGGTCCTGGATCCGTGGGAAGCCTGGACGACCTTAGTACCTCAACGACACCACCTGTATCGCTCTCTGGCAGTGTTCCATCTACTAGTGGCCTCGCTGCTGCGATGGGATCTGAGAAGCTGAGCCGGACCACGTCGGCTTCGGCCAACCTCATGCCCAACGGCATGCTGGGAGGCTACGCTGCGGCTGTTCGGTTCGGTGGTCGGGGGTTGCCAAAGACTTCGAGCTCCAATGCCATGCTTCCGTCTTCTTCAGTGACGTCACCTCGACCTCTTTCCAGCAATGGAGATGCCGGCAGTGTGGGCAATGGTATCAGTCTCGATACCTCCACGATTAGCGGCGTTGCAGATGCCCTCTCAAGCCTCGTGCTTGGGGATGGCGGATCGTCGCGTGGTGGAGGCATCCTGGGTGGTGGCAGCAGCGCAGCCTCGCCGCCGCTATCAGCAAGCTCTTCGTCTCGTGGTTCGTCGGATCACCTCGTTGATGCGGCCACCGTGTCAGCTACGAACGGACACTTGTCGCCGTTGGACGTTGCTCTACACCCTCTTGACACTGACCCGGTGATCGAGCAGTGGAAGCTGTCTCCTAGTTCGGGCCCGCAGCTCTCTGCGGACATTCCTCTCGGGTCGCCATCCGAGTCAAGCTATCTGCCGCACGGCCTCGTGGACGATACCGCTGAGTCGTCTTCGAATCTGTCGTGGCAAGCAGCGCCGTGGAAGCAGCAGTCGTGGGGTTCTCCGTCACTACCGCCAAGCCAGCAGCAGCAGCAACAGCCTCCGTTGCCGCCTGCTCCTACGCCGCTCTTCTCCATGTTTTCCAACCAGCGTAATGGTGGTGCTCCGCTTCACGGATCAAGTGCTTGGCACTCGAACTCCGACAACGGCTACGGAAACAACGAAGCCGCAGTCAATCCTAGCGGCGATGGATTCGGCAACGGGATGATGGGCATTGGTCTGTCTATCGACAGTGGTTTTGGAGGTGACGGTGTCGGGCGAGGTGCATTTGGAATGCACAACGAGGGCGGCAACAGTGCGCCGTACAGCTCGTTGGGCGGATTTTTGCAGCAAGACTATCTCCCATCCAATCGCTCCCACGAGCAGCAGCACGAGACCGGGGTCGCTGAGCACCCACTAGACTCTGCGTCGTTCGGACGGATGATGAGCGGTGAAGCAACACCTGACGTGGACGATCTGCGCAAGGAACCAACATCTCTGGAATACGATCTGCCTTCGTCCGCAGCAGAGTACCATCGGCAGTACAGATAGAATGCGACTCTAGACAAGGATCCAGCTGGGCAGTGCAGGCATCCGTCGTGCCTGACATAAGCACAAGCCCGCAACGTAGCTCACGCTTGAGCATATTCGCACTCTCCTGCCGCTCGTCATGCGCACAGAGAAAGAAACGGAGTCGACGGAGGAATGCTGCGGTGTGTTTCAAGATAGCGCCGCAGCGATGAGGCGTCTCGAATACCAAGACAACGACGGACAGAACTGAGCAGAACGAAGATCGGAGAGGCGTGAGCATGCTTGGCGCAGGAGACGGGCGGAACGAGTGAGCGGACGGTCGGAAGGAGGGGATTATTAGTCGGTAGCGAAATAGTCGAGTAGGAGATAGCTAGCACTTAGGTAGTTTGCAGGCGAGCAGAAGAGAGAAAGAGAGAGAAGAAGAAGAAGCGAGTGGCGACGTCACGCGAACAAGTAAAAAGGAGCGCCACCATTTGTGCAGAATACACTTTTGACCGGACACGTCAACTTCAACTTGGCCCGCCGCAGTTGGCCAGCAGCCACACTTGCACGTCCGCATACAACCCCCAAGTCAGCTTCCCCTCTCTTCAGCTGAAACACCATTTCAACAGCGCAACAGCACCGCTCCTCCACACTTCAAGAGCTTCACTAAGTATTCCTAGTCGAGTCGAGCATGGCGAGCGGGTGGGAGGACGAGGAGAACCACTGGCGCCGTACGTTCTGCCAGGTGCCGTTCGGCACCATCTACGAGCACGCGGACAAGGGCAAGCGCAGCATGCAGGGCCTGGCGGCCTTCTTCCGGCGCAAGGCGGAGGCCGAGCGCGGCGCGAGCGAGCAGCTGCGCGCGCTGCTTCTGGCCGAGATCGGCGCGCTGGAGGAGCCGGGCACGGGCGTCAGGCGCGCGCTGCTGGAGCTGCGCGGCTTCGTGGACGCCAGCTGCAGGCAGCAGCTGCTCATGGCGCAGGTGCTGGACGAGCAGGTCGCGGGGCCGCTCGAGTCGCTGCAGGACGCGTCCGAGACGTACATCCAGACGCTGCAGGGCGAGATCCTCAACGCCAACGCCGAGTACGAGGAGGCCGCAGCCGCTCACCGAGACGCGGCCGGCAGGCTGAGCAAGGCCACGGCGGAGCTTCGTGATGCTAAGGACAGACAGAGGCTCGCACTGCATGTGCGTTATGGTCGTGGGGGTGCAGTGGAGAGCAGGACGAGCAGAGCTGATTGAGTTGTTGTGTTGCAGGGCATTGGCGTGCCGGAGTTTGAGCTGCAGCGGCTGGCGGCGCGCGTCGCCAGGTGTGAAGAAGAGCAGGCACAGGCGGTGATGGCTCGCGCGCGCGCGAAGACGACCATGTACAACCGCATCATTGCCCGGGACGAGATGACGATGGCGGTGAGTGTGGCGTACCAGAAGGCGGAGGAGGAGAGGCTGGACCAGCTCAATGCCAGCTTGCACAGGTTCCTCCACGTGGAGAAGGAGCGCCTGCAGGTCTCGCAGCAAATGCTGGCGTCGCTGGAAACGCACGTGCAGAGCTTGAGTCGCGCGGAGGACATCCAGCTGCTCATCCATAACCAGCGCGACCCGGACAATATGCACTTCCAGGGGAAAGCGTTGGCGTTGCTGGATTGGCAGTGGGGTAAAATGCAGGTGGACCATGCAGCGGCGACTAGAAGACACCCGCTTGGTCTGCTGGAACGCCGAAGCAGCGCCGAGGATGCCTCATTTGCGTCGCCGACTTCATCAACGGCCTCGACAACGGCATCATCCTCTCCGCGACGGGGACCTGCTATCAACCCTGCTATCGCCGCTATGACATCCGTGGCGCCCTTAGATAGTCCGCATAGTGTGCTGATGCAGACCCCGATGAGCGCTGCTCTTCACCAATATTTCGCAGAGGATGCGGTACATGGCTCGACGTTCAGTGAGTTGGAAGAAAACAAAGCAAGAGAAGAACTCCCTCGGCCACCAGGGAGTGCTACTGATAGTGGTGAGTCTGTTCCATCGCCACAAGAATCCTGCAACCATCAAACCAAGTCGTCAGCTGAGGCTCTCGTGCGCGATATTTGCAAAACAGCAGAAGGGCGCGCCTTGTTTGTGAAGTGCTTGAATCGACAACGCAGCTTAGAGACGAAGGTGAAGGACCAAGCAAGTTTTGATGCACTTGTCGCTAGCTTCAATGCGTTCCTGGATGAGTGTGTCCGGGAAGACGACATCAAAGCGGCAAAAACGGCGATGATCTTGGCTGAGACGTTCTATTATCCGAAGTCGCAGCAAGACACTCGATCGGCATCAAATGGAGGAAAACAAAATGGTGGAGATCCATCGCGGAATGGCTGCACCCATTCCTTTGATGATGAGGCTGAGGACTTGAGGCGACGCAGGTCCTCATTGTGTGCAGATTGCAGGGACTACACGGAGCGTACGAGTGAGGAGTTGCTTCAGTATGTAGACGAGTCACACCCGCTGCTTCATGGTGGGGGAATTGGACGCGGTGCCACCCGGACCTATTTGCAAGAAGAGGTGAAGAAGCATGCCATTTGGAAAGCGCCTTCGGTGAGTACTAGGCCCTTTGTGGTGCTATGCTCGACGTTAGCTTTTTACATTTGATATTGTTGTGTTAGTTTTGGGAGAAGGCGCTTTTGCTAGCGATCGGAGAAGAGCTACAACGGACACCACAGCCGTGTCCATGGGAAGAACTCCCCAGCGGTGGGCCCAAACACGATGGTAAGTCTGTGCTATGATGCAACAGCTCCGAAAAGGCAATAACGGAGCTTGGTTTCGTGTTGCGTACGATGTTATAGGCTTGCCATCGCGCGAGGAGGCCGTATGCCGCGTCCACAACATTGTATTCGGCCAGCTGGGGTCGTTCACACTGAGTATGCTAGAGTTTGAGGTGCCTCTCTCGCAGATCGAGTCATTCGTGGAGACCATGTGCGACGCGCACGAGCTCACCGAAGACCAGCGCTTTCTGCTGCGTAAGAACTTGCAGGAGATCTTCGCCACACTGCGGTGACGACAGCAATTTTGCGTTTCCGAGGGTGCATCAACGGGTTGAAGTCGATGCACGCCTGCCTGCCTGTCTGTACAGTTGAAATGCCCTGCTAATGTTAAATGGCAGCGTATTGATTACCGTTCACTTTGTCTTTTACGTTTGGTGGAGGCCTACTGCAGGCCCTAGTTCAAGCGCTCGATGACCATGGCACCTGCGCCACCGCCACCATTGCAGATAGATGCACAGCCGATAGTGGCATCCTTCTCCTTGAGAATGTGGATCAGGGTACCCACGATGCGCGTGCCGGACACGCCAATCGGGTGTCCGATAGCGACGGCGCCGCCGTTGACGTTGACACGGTCGTGCGGGATGTTCATGAGACGCATGTTGGCCAGGGCCACGACCGAGAAGGCCTCGTTGATCTCGTGGTAGTCAACGTCGCTGAGCTGCAGGCCGGCGTGGTGCAGCGCCAGCGGCACTGCCTTGGAGGGGGCAATGGTGAACTCCACGGGGTCCTGCGCAGCGTCGGCAAAGCCGCGGATGCGCGCGAGAGGCGTGACGCCGAGCTCGCGGGCCTTGGCTCCCGTCATGAGCACCATCGCAGCTGCGCCGTCGTTGAGCGTGGAGGCGTTGGCGGCTGTGATGGTGCCGTCCTTCTTGAAGGCGGGGCGCAGCGTCGGGATCTTGTCCGTCTTGGTGTTGAACATCTCCTCGTCCGTGTCGAAGACCTGGTCGCCGCGGCGGCTCTTGACGGTCACGGGCGTGATCTCCGCCTTGAAGAAGCCGCGCTCGCTGGCGTCCACGGCGCGGCGGTAGCTCTCGATGGCGAAGGCGTCCTGGTCCTCGCGGGAGAAGCCGAAGTCCTCGGCGCACTTCTCGCCGCACATGCCCATGTGCTGGTCGTTGTACGGGTCCCAGAGCCCGTCGTGGATCACGCCGTCCACCAGCGTGCCGTTGCCCAGGCGGTAGCCCGCGCGCGCCTTGGGCAGGTAGTGCGGCACGTTGGTCATGCTCTCGAAGCCGCCGGCCAGCACCAGCTGCTGGCTGCCGCTCAGCAGGCTCTGCGCGCCGATGGCCAGCGCCTTCATGCCGGACGCGCACACCTTGTTGACCGTCGTGCACGGGATGAAGTCCGGGAAGCCCGCCTTGAGCACGGACTGGCGTGCTGGCGCCTGACCGATGCCGGCGCTCACCACGTTGCCCAGGAAGGCCTCCTGGATCTGCGCGGGCTCGAGCCCGGCGCGCGCGACGGCGGCGGCGTTGGCCACGGCGCCCAGCTCGGGCGCGGACAGCGGCGCGAACGAGCCGTTGAAGCACGCGATGGGCGTGCGCGCGTAGCTGGCGATCACCACGTCGGTGTCGGCCACGCGCGTGCTGAAGAGGCGGCGGGACGAGGGGGCGGCGCGGCGCAGCAGCATGGCCATGGCGGCGTCGACGAGGAGGCAGAAGCGGAAGTGAAGCGGTCGAGTTGAACCGCGTTAAATGCTGCGTCGCATCAGGCCCTGTGATTGGATGCATTGCGTCTCATCACCAACTTCAACCTCGACTCATAATTTGATACCCTGCTTACAGAAGTTCTATCTTCTTTCATATTATATTGAATAAGAGTTAAAGATTCGTGTATAAATGAATATAGTGATGAACATGATATAGCGTTGTGCGAGCGAAACAAGCGGCGTATCTGACGCCAACGCCGACGATGTTGCGTGACGGTAGCTGGACGGTCGCTGCAAGGGGATGTCGCGCGACGGTCGCCCCAAGGGCTAATTGAAGCCGCTAGCGGGTCATTGCCGACTTTGACTGCGTCAACGCGATGCTGTTCCTGGAGCAGACGCAGGGCTTCGCCGCGGACGAGGGCGCGGCCGACGCCTCGGCCAAGGCGCCGTCGCTGTTCGAGCTTCTGATGCAGGAGCGCATGGCCGCGGGCTTCAAGCCGGCGGTGGAGTACCTGGCGCACACGCTGTGCGAGTCGTACCCGCGGCTGGCGCTGGCGCTGCCCGTGCGCCGCTTGGACGAGAGCTACGCGCTGCTGCGCTACTGCATCGAGAGCTACTTCCTGTCGCGCTACGACGGCCTGGCCACCGAGAAGTTCTACGGCATGAAGCGCGTCATGCTGCACGCGCCGGCGGCCGAGGGGGCGGAGCCCGCCACGTCGCCCCTCACGCCGAGAGCCAGGAAGCTCGCGCTGCTCTTCGCTGTACGTCGGTAGCATAGTATTTTCGCATATAGTAGTGCGAGTGGTAGGTGTAGAGTGCTAACGTCGGTGGTGCATTGATATTTGGGGTAGGTGCTGGTGCCGTACGTGAAGTCGAAGCTGGACGCGTATCACAAGGAGACGGCGGAGCAGTTAATGCGGACGACGACCGCGGGTGCGGGGACTGCTGAGGCTGGACGGAGGGAGCAACGGATGGGGGACTTCCTGCGACGGCTGCGTGGGTTCGCCTACCTGCGGACGTTGAAGAAGGGCTTCGTGGCGACGTACCCGTTCGCGCACTTCGCGTACGAAGGGTCTTTCTTCCTCTACCAGTGGCTGTATCTCTTCGGAGACACGCAGTACTTCTCGCCGTTCTTGCGTATTATGAAGACGGTGCTCGTGCGGGTCACGCCAGATGATGAATCGGCGTTCCGGCAGAATGAATCCAATTATCGTGAGAAGCTGATGGAGAAGCTGGGTGGGCCTGGGCTGTTTGACAAGGCTCGGAGACTGGCGCTTCGTGCAGCGTGGGCGACGCTGGATCACTCGTATGTGTTGCTTTTGCTGGGTATTGCCGGATACAAGTTCGTCGAGTGGATGTACTCGGAAGAGGGCGTGGCGGCCAAGCTGCGTCTCACCGGCACTGACGCACCGATCCCGCCGCCGCCACTACCGCCGCAATTTTCCGGCCAAGCGTTGACGTTGGCTACCATGGACCCCGCGCTGTGCCCGCTGTGCAAGAAGAAACGAGTCAACCCCGCCATGGCACCTTCTGGATACGTTTTCTGCTACCCGTGTATATACCGCCATGTTGAGCAGCATGGCGAGTGTCCTATCACGCAGATGAAGTGCGACCTCGTTTCCATCGTCAAAATCTACGACGACGCAAGAGATCCGTAGATTTGGGCTCTCCAAAGTTTTGTCCAAGCAGGAGGGGTCTGTAGTAGGAAGGCCAAGTAACGTCTGACAATCACAAGAGTTATTATTCGCGTCGTTTTGGCATTGGAAGATCTCCGTGGCCGCGGTGGCTACCCGTGCACTCGTCATGATACCTACTGAGCTGGAGGAGAAGTTTGTGCAGGCGTGCACGGAAGGTAACTTCGAGATGTGCCGATCCAGCGTGGTAGATCTGCAGACTCGGTACGCGGTTTTCAGTGAACCTGTTCAAGAGCTGTTTGGATACGCCTTCTCTTGTGCCGCCGCACACAATCAGATCGAGATAATGGAGCTCCTGCTTTATCCTGCTCCAGCAACTGCAAGCACCTCCAGCCCAGCCGCTGCGTTATCAGCGGATATTCACGAGTGCTTGTTGTATGGCATGTGCAGATGGGAGAAATATTTTCCTCGCAGGCCACGATTCCAGTGTTGCTACGCATTGCGTTACCTCGCGTACGCCGCAGTCGTGTGCGTTGAACAGAATGCATTGCAGGCGCTCGAGTTTCTTGGCAAAGAACAGATACCACCGACTCCCGACCTGCTCGTGGACACAGATGTGGTGCGCTGCTTTCGTTGTGCCGTGGAGCTTGGAAGTGATTTCGACGCACCTGCACCGGAAGCGTACCGCCCAATGCTCATGATGCTTGTACATCGATACCCAATGCTGCTGCTACCACATATCGATGGGAAACATGATCACGATCCGGACGCGTCCGTTAGCAATAGCACCAAGAAGCACATGGAATCTCTGCGCGCGAGCTTGCTGTACGAGTACGTCACGAATCCCCAACTACAAACATCCATTGAGTAGAGGCAACCAACACAAAACGCTTCTGAGGGTAAACAGCGACCTGTTTGTATGAAGCGAAAAACACAGAGTTAAGATAGAATAAAACAAGCGAAGCCTATCGCGCAGTGCGAGATGCACCCAGCTATGCATGGCTTCCTTGCTGGCGAAAAGGCTAGTTACTTCTTGAGACCAGCTTCAAAGAGCACGATGACAGCACTCATGTTATCGCGGCTGCCCTTGGCCAGACACTCGTCGAGCAGGTTCTCAGCGATTTCCTTGGGGTTCTTCACGCCGTTCTTGACCTTGCTGCGGATGAACTTGCGCAGCTGGTCGTTGCTCATGACGTCGTAGATACCATCACAGCAGAGCACCAGGAACTCGTCCGCGGGATCGCGGCGCTGCACACGCACACAGGGCTCGGACGTCACCAGCTGCTGGTGGGGCTTGAGATCGGCGTTGCGCTTGAACCACAAATCACCGAAGCTCCGCGAGACAGCCACGCCACCGCACACACGGCCGCGGAAGACTGTGCCTCCCGCCGCCACAATGCGCTGCTTCTCGAACTCTAAGTCAGGCTTGTGGTCCACCGATAGTTGCAGTACCTCCGGCGTTTTGGCGTTGCTCAGAATGCAGCGCGAGTCGCCCACATTGGCGCAAACAATGTCCGTGGGCGTGACGATGGCGAAGAGCCCAGTGGAGCCCACCTCGTCGCTGGACGTGGCGAACTCCGGGTCCTCCTTCAGCATCTCGTCGGCGGCCATGAAGCCCTCACACAGAGCCACAGCCAGCGATTCCGGCGACTTGTGGTCCTTCTTGAAGGCCTCCGTGGCCGTGATAGCCCCCACGATTTTCTCAGCTCTGCAGCAACACCAATAACAACAGCAACAGTCAGTGCAATCGTCACTATGCATCATAATTCAGCCAGAAGGCCACGTACATGTACGTGGAGACGGCGGGTCCTCCGTGGCCGTCAAACACAGCGACGCAGGTGGTGAGCGGCACGTCTGGGTGCATGGGGATGCTCACAATATCCACGTCCTATTGATAATAAATAAATATAATAATTAGGTATTGTGTCACAACGTCGACTCGACCGCTCGCAGCTGCAGGTAGGGCGTTCTACCTCCATGGTGTCGCGCCAGCCCTGCATACTGGACCTGCCGATGGTCATGCCGGGCGCCGTGAAGCTCTCAGAGGCCTTGGTCGTGATGGGTTCTGCCAGGAAGCGGGACATCTTGGGGGACGATGGAACTTCTGAGGAATGTGACGAGCTGCTGACAATTTTTTGCTTTATATTTGGTGTACAAATGGTGTGGCGTGGGGTTTTGGGTTCACCGAGCACTGACTTCAACACAAAGTTGAAGCTATTGACACGCATTGCAGGACGGGTGCAGTGGTGTTGTTGATATCCGACGTCTCGGGAATACATGTACACAACTGCGCGGAGTATTACATTTATCCTGGATGCAAAACTGATGGACTGACGTCGACTATCTCTCACACCACGGTCGTGTTCGCGTTCGCTGCTCTGTTGGCTCGGCTTGCCTCGGCGTCCAGCTTCTCGTTCAACACCATGAGCGCGGGGAACTGCTGCGCGTGCAGAGACCCTTCCAGCGCAAAGTCTGCGAGCAGTACGCGTGCTGTGTCCATGTCGATGCGGCACAGCGACAGGTCGCTGGTGCCGCCTTGGGTGGTGATTGGGTCGCAGGAATACAAGCTCGCGAACCCGCCGGCGAAGCACTCGAGCAGCTTGAACCGGCGCTCTGTCAGCGCCCACGCTTCTTCGAACCGCGTGTCAGCATTGCAGTTGGCCAACGCAGCGCTGAGCACCGACTCGCGAACAGCGCCTCGACGCAGACCTTGCAGCTCCTGGTCCATGATGTCAATGTCTTCCTCGGACAGGAAGGTGCGCACCATCGGACCGTACGTTCGAAGCAACGATGTGAACTCGCGGCCGCTGAGCTGCGCAAGCTCGTGAGGTAGCGTTGGGGGTAGAAACTCGGACACCTTGGGTTTGTTGAGCCCACGTTGCGTGCCGTTGCATCCTTCGTCGCTGAGCACAGCGCTGAGCTCCAGCAGAGCCTCGATCATGCTTACTCCGCAAATTGACAGGTTTTCGGCGGCCAGGTCTACCATAGGATCATCGGTGGTGTTGATAATATCATGTGACAACACGTCGATCTCCTTGATGAATGCGAGCATGCTCGGTTTGCTCAATGCGAAGCGGCCCTTGCGTGACTTGTACATCTTGTCATGGACTACGTTTGCTAAGAGCGGATCATCCAGCGGTCCTAGCGCGTGAAAGGAAGTAGCACAGTCCCTGGAGAACGCAGCTACGCTTTCAATCTGATCGGCAATGGTCGTGTGGTTACGTAGCAACTTGGTGAAGGTCTCGTTCGCTCGAGTAGCAACCCAATCGACCGTCGCGAAAAATAACCACCATGTTCTATCAGGTGCGCTTGGAGGCTTCTCAACCTCCAAATGCTGGTAAATTAACTCGCGATGAGCCGCAATCCAGTTAGTTTCCTTTCCAAGCGCAATCCATCTATCCTTCGAGCTGCCGGAGCAACTGGGGGTTGGAGGAGGCGCTGTCATTCTCTCGAGAAGTTGCGGTTCTCGCCGGATATACGCAGAGAGCTCCTTCAGAACCAACAGGAAGCAGCCGCCTTGTAGGGATGAATAAAAGTTCGTCACAATACAATCTAACTGGTGGCACCCACTCGAGGAGCGGTATACCACAGGAGTTGCTGTTTCTTGCTGCAAACGCGCAACAATTTCCAGTACTCGATCAGGCATTTGGGCATCTCCATCAGTCGCCACACCAATGAGACGCTGTCTCCAGTTAGGCAGGACAACGGTTAGTACTCTTTCCAGAGTACTGTACATCATCATTTTGCACTTGCCCTCAAAACATGGGATTGAAAGGAGGTGCACGTTGTGCATCACACCTCCACCATACACCTTCACTCGAAACTCCAAATACGACCGCGCCGGTGCGTGTTCCATCGACGCCTTCAACACCAACGAAAAGGCCCAGCATCCACGCAGAAGCCTTGCAGTCACGCTCAAGCTCGCCGCGATGATCAGTCGTACAAACTCTGCCGTCTGCTCCTCGTTGTATTGCGGGCTCGCGTTCTGAGCTCCTTGGAGCTGTTTATTTGCGGTGGCGGCGGCATCGCCCTCCGCGCCTCGATTCCTCACCACATCACGAAGCAGCACCGGCGCATGCGACCGAAACGACCGCATCGCACTCGAAATCTGTCGGAACGACAAGCCCGCCGCGGCCAGCTCCACCAAGCAGTCGATCTGCGCGCGAGAGAAGGCCACCACGCGGTACAACGGGTCCACCACGGTGCCCACGAGCGTGCACGACTGGAACGTGTCGTCCGGCGGGATCCACCTGGCCACGGCATTGGAGCGCGGCTCGTGCGCGTGCTCCATCAAGTGGTGGCTCTGCTTCTCAATGACGTTCTGCACCGTGGGCTGCGTGGCACCGATGGCCATGACGGCCACGAGTTCCACGATTGCCGGCGCGAGCTCGAAGAACCGGCGCCGCTCCTCGCGCGTGGGCTCGAGCGCCCAGACCTCGCCGGGCGCGAGCTCGACCTTGAGCTTCTGCGGGGGCGCCACGGGTTGCACGGGCACCTCGGGCGTGGCGCCCTCGGGCAGCGGGAAGAAGGCTCGCTTGTCGTCGTCGCTGCAGGCCTGGTAGCGCTTCCACGCCTCGCAGTGCGACAGCTCGTGGTGCTGCTGGTACTGGTCCGTGCGGAACGAGTTGCGGAAGTACTTGACGTTCCTGGTGCTGCGCCGCTGCTTGTCCGGCCGCTGCTCGCGCCCGAAGTGCTGGCAGAAGCGGCACACCACCAGCGTCACCTCGCCCGACGCCTCGTCGCGCGCCACGGGCGCCAGCCCGAACTTGAGCTCGTGCGACTTGAGGAAGCGCAGGAAGCGCTTGCGGTTCAGCGGCTTGGCGGCGGCGGGCACAGGAGCCGCTGCGGGTGCGGTCGTACGGCGCTTCTTGGTCTCCGGGCCGGCAGCTTCAGGCGCGCGGCGCGTGGCGGGTGGCGCAGCGCGGGGCTGGCGGGCGGCAGGCGTCGAGCCCACCATAACGTTATAATACCGGTATTATGTGTCTTGGTGCGGTTTGATGTGCGCGACACAATGGGATTCTAAAAGGGAGAGAATACGGGTATGACAGATGGAAGGTATGGCTACATTTTTGATGTTGAAGCCAAGTTGCAGTGGTTTGATCGCTGCTTCACCTATAGCTGGACGGTGAATAAAATGGGCTCCCCGGTGCCGTTGAGACTCTGCTGGTAGGTGCTGGAGTTGGGATGTGTCACTTGGAACACGCCTTCCGTCCCGATGGGGGCTGTGATTGAAACGCGGAGTTGGGTGTCGTCACGTTCCCAAGCTGCAGTGATGGAGCCGTGGGGAGTGCTCACGGTAGCGTTCGCGCTCGTGATGTCCAGCCCCGTCACCAGCGGGTTCACGATCCAGCGGCGGAATCCGAACTCCACGGGCCGAATGCCGGCGACGTAGTTGGTCAACGCGTACGTTGGCGCTCCGCCCCACGGGTGACTCAACGACGTGAACTCCTCGAGTCCAGGCTCGAGCGACTGCGAGACGTACTCCCAACTGGCTCCGGAGCGGTACGACTCGTCCGAGATCATGGCGTCCCAGAGGTTGTCCAGCAAGAAGGCAGCTTCGTCCGCGTGACCGGTTTGCAGCAGTGCATCAAGCAAGAACCCGTTCGTGTTCGGCGAGATCTTGGTCGCGTTGTCCGTGTCGCTCGTGTCGAGATACCCGGGGCCTTGGCGCAAACCCTCCAAGCTTTGAACGCACAGCTTGATCTGAGTTTCGTTTGCCACGCCCGAGGTGATGGCGAACGCAGTGGCCGAGACGCCGTACACCTCAGGAGTCGACACGTCCACTGCGTAGTTGCCCAGCGTGTCATTCCAGAGCAGCTCATTGATGGCTGTCTTGACGCTGGCAGCGACGTCTGCCCATTGGCTGGCCGAGTCGCCGTCTCCTACTGCCTCGGCCACCTTGGCCATGCCTTCCAGACTCTGGACAGCTGCAGCGTTGACAGCGGTGCCGGCACTTGATCCCAAGAACACGTACACTTCCACGTACTTATTGACGTCAATGAGCCCGTCACTCTCTTGACAACTGGCAAGCCACGAAGTAGCGTTCTTCAAAGACCCCCAGTTGGCTCGCGCGAAGTCGACGTCGTTGAAATACTCCATGTACGACACAAACCCGATAAGCCCCAAGATGTCATAGTCCGGGAAATTCAAATAGGCGTTTGCGGTGCCGGCGTCAAACATGAAGACTTCAGGCGTGGGCATCGGAGTCTCGTAGGTCATGACCATCAGGCCTGGGTACTGTCCGTTTGGCCCCTGGTAATTGAACAAGTATTCCCACGTTCCGGTGATCTGCTCGGCCTTCGAGTTGGCCACGCCCATGATGCGTGTCGTGTGGTAGAAGTCGCCCAGCCAAATGTACCGGTCGCGCTTGGCGCCGTCGAGGCACGCCCCGTACGTGTTACTTTGTACGCCGAATTCTGGCAGCACCACACTCTCATCGGCCATCGGGTTCGAGTAGAGTACATTTGTTGAATCGTTCAAACTTGTAGCCGTGACGTTGCGGATGAAGGAAGCCTGGTCTTGCCATCCGCCGAAGCCGATAGCACCTTTTCCAGTCGTCGAGTAGCCGTTGAGCGTAAGCTGGGAGTCACTGTAGCCGAACGCAGCGATCGTCACATCAAGAACTTGATGACCGTCCAACCACAGTACCAGGTTTCCCGCTGTGGAGTTCACCGCGAGTTTCGCCGGGTACCAGACGTGCTCCTTCACATTGAAGGGAACTTCATAGTTTCCCATAGGGTAGCTCGTCATGTCCGTGGTGTTAACGAAGTCGAATCCGTAGGTTAGGGTCACCGAGTTGGCTGGGAACAGTGTCGTGTTGGTATTTACATAGGTCGAGTTCGCGGGGTACTCCGACGACAAATGGAACATGAGGGAGCCTCGGTTGGCTGTAATGTCGTAGCCGATGTAGAAACCAACGCCGCCGCGGATGATCTGGGTCTCGAACTCGAGCGTGTAGTCGCTCAGATTCCACGACTTGTACGAGACGCCCGGACGCGTACCAGGCACAAAAGTCCCGTTCTCTTCCGACGCACTCCAGGACGAGATTTGGCTGCCTGCATCCAGACACGCAGCACTGACGGCGCGCGCACCAAGGTTCCAAATCTCGTTGTACTTGGTGTTAGAACTCGAAAAGGTCCCGGGGAGTGTGGACAGATCGTCGATCACCTCGATCGACGCTTGGAAACCAACTGCTTCGAATGTGACGAAGTCGCCACTCAGTAAGCGCAACGTTTGCCAACGCTGACCTGGCTGGCTCAACATGGATGTCACCGTTGCGTTTATCTCATCCAGAGTGATGCGGTGAGTCTCCACTCGACGTGAGTTAGCGACAGCCGTGGCGTACTGCGAGGGTCCGTCCGAGAAGTTGGTCGAAAGCACTGAGAATTGCTCCGAGTACTTGACTTCCACGTCGACGGGGCCACTTGAGACTGCAGATACTACGAAGTACGGCAGTCCCACCACCTCGTAGCCATAGTCGAGCGTGGCGATGGGCTCTGCTGCGGTGAGTGTGAATCCACTGGCGTAGTCGCTTGCCCCCATCGTCGGTGCTGTACCAAGCGCAAGCTTCTTGGGCGTAAATACCCCATAGTCGATGGTTGCATCGACGAAGCCGTTGTCGGTGCAAAGCGCCACCACGACCACAGCAACTCGAAACCCGCGCATCTTTTCCTGTTGCCGAGACGAAATGTTGAACTGATCGCGATCAATCCAAACGGGAACTGAGCTGGTGGTGGCGCGATGTCTACCGATTCTTGCCGAGTGGTTGAAGTCTGTGCAGATCTGCGCGCTTCGATTTGCCTGAGGGAACACGTACATGAACTTGGCGCGCACGTAAAGCGTGGCATCATGCCAGTACGATCTTCAAGCTGAAGCCTTATCACTGCGGCGAAGAGCTGACAGATGAAGTTGAAGTGGGCAAGACCGCGGCTCGGTCCTGCTGGGTCGCCACCAGGTGCGGCAAGCATTATCAGTTGGACCAGCGCTCTGAAGTGCAAAGAGGGTGGGTCGGCCACTTGTACATGTAAAAAAAACGATTCGCACGCCTCTGGATCATGTGCGTTGAACACTGCAACTTAATTTCTGCCCGGTCATCTGCAAAAAAAAGTTATACCTCATCATCAACAGCGTGGGAATTTCATGCCACTGACTGCAATTCAGGCGTCGTAATGGGCGATGGGGAAACTCACCGCACGGGGCTAACCTACGAGAAATGCTCATTTACACTTCAAAATCGGCGTGTGCCCTACTTACAGCTGAACGGCGAATGACGTAGCTTCGCCAGTACCAACGAGGTGCTCCTCATATACCCCCCGAGGGCGAGCTGGGCTGAGCGACTTCGAATGTGCCGTCCGTGCCCACAGGGGCAGTGATAGTCACGCTGAGCTGACTGTCGACAAGCTCCCAAGCAGCCGACAAATCTCCGTGCGGAGTGCTCACCGTCGCGCTGGCGCGGGTCACATTCAGGCCCGTCACCAGCGGATTCACGATCCAGCGGCGGAACCCGAACTCCACCGGACGAATGCCAACAATGTAGTTGGTCAATGCGTAGGTAGGTGCACCGCCCCAAGGATGGCTCAGAGAAGTGAAAAAGTCGATGCCGGGCTCCAGTGACTGCGCGACGTACTCCCAACTAGCACCAGTGCGGTACGACTCGTTCCAGATCATGGCGTCCCAGAGGTTGTCCAGCAACAAGACAGCCTGGTCGGTGTAGCTGTGCTGCAGCAGTGCATCAAGCAAGAACCCGTTCGTGTTCGGCGATATTTCAGTGGTATTGCCTGTGGTGCTCGAGTCAAGGTAGCTAGGGCCTTGACGCAGACCCTCCAGACCTTCCACGCAGCTTGATTTGAGTTTCGCTTGCTACGCCCGACGTGAGAGCAAACGCAATGGCCGAGACGCCGTACACCTCAGGCGTTGACACATCCAAGGCGTAGTTGCTCAGCGTATCATTCCAGAGCAGGTCGTTGATGGCAGTCTTCACGCTGGCAGCAGTGTCGACCCACGCGTTCGCGGACTCCCAGTCACCCACAACGCGGGCCACCCTGGCCATGCCATCGAGGCACTGAACAGCGGCAGCATCTACAGCCATGCCGGCTCCAGCCCCGAGGAAAGCCACCGTTTACGGCGCAAGATCAATAAACCCGTTGCTCCCTTCGCAGCCCACAAGCCACGTCATGGCACGCGTAAACTCTCTTCGACGAAGGCAACGCCGTCGTAGTAGTCCATGTACGATTCCAACCCAATGAGTCCGAGAATCACATGGTCCGGGAAGTAGTAGTTGGCACCGCTCGTGCCAGCGTTGTAAAGGAAGATCTCTGGAGTGGGCATCGGCGATTGATACGAAATGGGGACGAAGCCCGGAAGCTGACCGTAGTCGGCTTGGTACTCGAACAAAAACTCCCACGTGCCAGTGACCTGCTCGGGCTTCGAGTTGGCCACGCCCATGATGCGCGTCGTGTGGTAGAAATTGCCCAGCCAAATGTATCGATCGCGCGTGGCGCCATCCAGGCACGCGCCGTAGGGGTTACTCTGGCCACCAAACTCGGGCAGACCACGCTTTCATCCGTCATCGGGTTCAAGTAGAGCACATCGGACGAATCGGTCAGACTGGTGACAATCACGTTTCGCACGTAGGAAGCCTGGTCCTGCCAACCACCAAAGCCAATCGCACCCTCACCGCGAGACGCCCAACCGTAAAACGAGAGTTGGTCATCCGTGAAGCCCATTTCAGTCAGCACAATGTCGAACACTTGCTCCCCATCGACCGAGAAAAGGATGTTACCGGCCGTCGAATTCACGCGGATCTCAACGGGGTACCATACGTTCTCCTTCACGATGAACGACACGTCGTACTGGCCAAGGATATAGCTCGTCATGCTCGTGGCGTTGGCAAAATCGTAACCCCATGCTAGGGTTGCAGTGTTGGCGGGGAAGAGTGTGGTGTTCATGTTAGCGTACGTCGTAGCGCTGGGGTACTCGGAGGCAAGGTGGATCTGAATTCCATCACGGTTGCCTGTCAGATCGTACGCGATGGTGTAGCCTGCCCCACCGCGGATAATCTGTGACTCGAAGTTGAGCACGTAGTTGGTCAGGTCCCACGTCTTGTAGGAGATACCGGGACGCGTGTCAGGTACAAATGTACAGTTCTCCTCGGACGAGCTCCAGGACGGCAGCTGGCTATTGGCATCCAGGCAAGCAGCGGTGACGGCACGAGCACCCAACTTCCAGATCTCGTCGTACTTGGCATTCGAGCTCGAGAATTTGCCAGGCAGAGTAGTGAAGTCGTCGATTACCTCGATTGACGCCTGCAAACCGACTGACTGCCTCGAAGGTGACAGAGCCGTCAGTGAGCAGACGCAGACGATTGCCAACGTTCACCGGGCTGACTTAGCACGGAGGTGATCGTTGCCCGACATTGCTTTCCATAAAGCGGTGGGTCCCAACGCGACGCGAGTTGGCGATGGACGTGGTGAACTGCGAGGGGCCATCCGAGTGGTTGAGTGAGAGCGCTGGAAACTGCTCCGAGTACTTGACTTCGACGTCCACGGTTCCATTGGAGATGGAGGAGACCACGAAGTACGGTAGGCCCGCCGCTTCATAGTCGAAGTCGAGCGTGGCCAGCGGTTCGTCCGATGTCAGCGTGAAGCCACCAGAGTAGGTTTGTCCGTCCATGGACGGAGTGGAGCCCAGCGCGATCTTCTTGGGGGTGAACACGCCGTACTTGTCGAGATTATCGGCGAGGCACACCGCGGCCAGCGCTGGCGCCAGCGCTAGTGCGACACCGACGTTATGCATACCGCTTGGATGCTGTCGAGTACAGGGAGTGTGCGTAGGTCGACAAAATCGAAACTTAGACTTGCTCGGGTGAAAATGAAGCAGCATCGAGTGACGCACAGCACTTTGAGTAACGGGACATAAATCAACTAAGATTGTCCCGGTCTTGCCTGCATAGGACCACTGTTGATGTTGCCACCGTTGAAGTCTGATTGGGATAACGTTGCTGAAGTCACCATGTGCGAGTCATCAAACAAGCACGTGCTGCATGGGCAAGCAAAGCGAGGTACCTCCTTCAACACTGTAAAATCGACCCTGATTCACTGATAAATCGGTCGTTGTCGCTTCATCAGGTGGCAAACTTTGATGACTATTAATTCTACATGTCCCGAGGTCTTCGAAGGTCCGCGTGTCTGATACTTTCGCAGCGTTCGCTGACAACGAAGGAATCAACAGGAAATAAGTAGGTGAATTCTGGCAGGAGGCAGGGAACGGAATTTGATTGGGCAAAATTTGGTACTACATGTACTAAAGTGGTTGCTTATCTTACATGAAATCGTATCTTCGTTTCAAGAAATATTGCAGAGGCGGCGTGAACGGGAAGCTAAGTGCTGACCATTGGAGTGCGGAGCCCTGGAAAACATTGCGCGGGCCCTGCTTCCAAAGCCACAAACACCATCAACACCTGACAAAAGAACGACGCGAAGCTCTCGAGATTTCTTGTTACGCAAGCTTTATCTTAGCAGAGATAGTATGACAGCTACTCAACACTATAGTAGTATAGCCATGTCATCACTGTGCAAAAAGCACTCACAAGTTTTCCGTTGCTTATGCCGCCAAAGTAGTTGCACCGCTGGCCTTGCCATACTGGTAAGCTGCCCAGATGATGGTTCCACCGAGCGTTACTCCAAGCAGACTCACAATAGTCTTTTTCATTTTGGACCACTTCTTGGGGTCCTTCTGGGCAACCTCCGCAACCACCTTCGCAAGCTTCTCCGGTTCCTTCTCGGCCATTTGGACCATCTTCGCAACCTGCGCCTTGTTCCCCTTGATCATCCCCGCAAGCTGCGCCTTTTCCCCCTTGTTGAGCCTGGAAATGGCCCCAGCAGTATTCTCTAAAACCTCAGCCCTTTTCAAGTTTCCAGCCTCCTTAAACTTCTCAGCCCTGGCCAGCATCCCCTTCTCCCGCGTCGTCTGAAGGAATTTTGCGGCGATGTCATCGGCCGTGTACAGACCACCTTGAGCGCGAAGGTTGCGCTCTGGTTCAGGAACAGCAGCGCGCTCGGCGCTGGTGACCATGACGAAGGTGGCAATCACGAGAGCGAGAAAAACGGAAAGCCGCATTGTAGTTGTCGTCGCTGTCCCTGTTGTGCTTGTCGTGCGAAGGAAATCCGTAAATGAAGGTGTGCGCTGCTTGCGGACAACCGAGTCAAGAGAGCCGTTACACCAGGAACAGCTATGCGATGTGCAATTTTGGTTCTGCTACTATTTAGACCGGAGAGATAGAGTAGAACCGCAGAACGTTCTATTACTGTACCGGAAATAGTGTAGAACGCTTTGAGACAAGGTCAGCAACACCTTGTTATGAGCGAATGAATTGCTGGGACAATTGCAGGAAGCACAGTACATAGCCAAATACGGTTCGCAGGAAGATGAACCTTGTGATCTGAAACAGATTCATGGTGAGCAGGATGCAGGAAAAACTCAGAATCTCGAGAATACAAATTTCATTCTTTGCCGACCTAAAGCGACGACATTATGGGTGTTTCAAAGAACAGATTTGTACAGAGAGACGTGACACCTTTCGTGTTATGTTCACTATACTTCACAAAAAATACTCAAAAACTGGACCAGTCAATCAAATTAGACAAAATAGAATCACAGAATGGTACCACAAAGTAATCAATCCTTTTTGAAATTTGAACTCTGATTGGCTCATAATATCTGCAAGGTAGCAGTCATTTGTGTCGGTCATATCTTTGTGTCCAAATCTGGAACCATGAATGATATGTTCCGTGCAGTGCTATTTGAGACCGCGTCAAACACAAAACTGTTTACGAACCTAAGTACGAATCGCGATTTAACCGCATGAAAAGAAAGAGCTGTGTCTTTTGCTTCGTTTAAGCTATTGATCGTTATAATATGAAAAAATAATACATGTACAGATTTTTTTTTCTAAACGATGAGTCCGGGTTTTGTACCTTCAAATCTATCCTGGAAGCTTTGAAACCCGCTCAAAATACATGTATGGAGTGGTCACACATGCCTCAGCGAGCTACCATATCACGACATAATGACACAAACACCGACAGATTACGCTCTCAGCACTACAAAAGTTCATCAGCTCCAATACATAGAAGAGATGCGCAACGCCCGACCAAACAACCGGTGCAACGTCACGGCGTGGCAGGGGCAGAGCCCCCCCCCCCCCTCCCTCCCCCCTCCCCCCACCAAAGCCGAAAGCGTGAGGTCAAAACACGAAGCAGGTCTATTTTTTCTCGCGAGCTCAGCGAGCGTTGCCCACATGTAGACTTAGCCTCCTTTCGTATACCACCACCCTTTCTGTTACTCATTGCTGGAGGTCGTGTGCCATTCGGATTTTATTGGTGCTGAACGCTTTTGGTATTTTTTGTGCACTTTCTGGGCGACAAAATGTTGATGATAAAGATGATGATGATGATGATGGTGATGATTATGATGATGATGATGATGCGTTACGTGTTCGCGTAGCCAATGCTACAGATACCACTGATAAACTTTGGCACACGATTAGCAAATACCCCCAAATATGTGATTAAATCATGTTAGGGGGTGCACATTAACATGCACGCATTCACTCGATGACCGGTCCGAGCGAGCACCTCCTGGTAAGAGCGATTACCACGTTGCGCAACAACAAGCGATGGACTGGATTGATGAGATGTGGGGGGAGGTAAGCGCCGATACCATTGCTCTAAAATGCACCAGCTATTTTACACTGTAATATCACATTACTATTGGCTTATCTATACCTCTATGAACTAAAAAGTCGAAGATGCCAAAGTTTCTCAGCGGTATATGTAGTGTACTAACGTAGACCAGATATTTGCTGTCCTGTCTATCAGAACCGTACAATTGAATGCAGTGAGGGATCAACTGGAGTCTACTGTACATGTACCGTATTGAATGTTAAGCTCTGCTACATCACGGAACATAACGTCAAAATCATCGCCCAGGCTAAAGCACTTACAGGCTTGTGGAGACATCCTGCACGAGCACTTCATCCAATTTATCCGCTGGCAGCTCAGGATAGAAGTGGTTGCTAGTCTTCTCAATGTCATTGTAGGCAACAAAATGGTCAAAGACCCTTGTCTTGTGTGACGCGGGGAAGGATGAAACAGTGTGCACCTTCACCTTACGACCTTCGGCGCCTGGCAGACAAGGCCGTCCTTTTGGACGTCGGACGCTGCTTGTGAGCCATCGGATGGTAAAATGAGCTCCGAAACATACGGTTCGAGGCCTGTACATGTATGCTATAACTTAGGGTGCACGAGGTGTAATGGTACTAGCGCTCACGATGGAAAATTGAAGAGTGACATTGAGTTTTAACTGTCGCTAGCATGTTGCTGCACTACCCTGTTGTAGCTACGTCCGCTAAACTATTGACAAAAGCTTATTCTCAACTGTCATTGGTCAAGTTATCAATTGACGTGTACGCCAAATGTACCAATTGATAATTTACGTATGAAGAAATTGACGAATCATGCATAGTTACATGAATCCGTCACACGAGGTCCTTCCCGCGCGGCCTCTGATTGGCTATATCGCTGCTGTATGCTATACCGTCAAAATTCCAACCAGCCAGACAAGGTGCGACGGGCGCACTCTAGCGCCGACAGCAGCAGCCCATTAGCCACCACGCCCCGCCACACGGTGCCGCACGGACGTTGCGCCCGAAGAACTGCTGGCTACCGCCAGCGAAGCTGCTGATCGCGCCGTGCTGACCCTGTGCCGTCGCCCCAGGAGCTGCTGCTTGCGCCGCCACCCGCTTCGCTGAGCCTGCGCCACCGCCCGAGGAGATGCTGGTTGCGCTGTCATCCAAGGTGGTGCTGGTCGCCCCGCGCCGCGCTAAGCCTCCGCCTCCGGCGAAGGAGCTGATGGTAGCCCAAGCCCGTATACGGTGTAGCTCCGCCTGAACCTGTCGTGAGTGTAAGTCTGTGTGCCCACTCTCTGTCTTTTTGATGTGTGCACTACTACTGCTGCTGCTATCGTTGGCGGAGCAGCAGTTCATTTTGCGCTTACCCCGTGACGGTGCCTCTGGGTAGAGGGGCAGCATTTAGTGCGAGCGGTTCGAATCCGGCCATCGTCTTCATTTAACTATGCTTGTATTGTTTAACATTATTGTTTGTGAACTATTGATTTTTGTGCAGGCGAATGAAGGTAAGCGTAGCAGCAGGCGTTTGATCAACTACGGCCCCGTTGGTGACGCGCTCATGGTACTGGATGATTTGAGCATCGAGCTTTCCGTCCTTGTGAAGTTTATACAGCACCTTCAATGCTGTACCGGCTGCGAGCGCTGATGAATCGTTTGCTTTCAAGAAGGTGAGCGCGTTCTCTTGTGCCTGCTGTCCAACGTTGAGCACCTCGCTTTTGAACGCAGACGAGGCTTCGTCGAGTGCGAACCCCATCGGTAAGTACAACATCATGTACCCTACGGCGTATCTAAACTCATACAGAGCGTGAGGCGTATACACGGGGTTCGGCAGTGAACCACTCATACCAGAGTGCGGATAATGATTGCGAGCCTTTCTTCTTCAGGCGCATAGATTTGAAAGGTGGCGCCGGCACCTGCACGCTCAACCCTCCAGCTAATGGCGCTGCGTTTTCACACACGTGTGGTGTTGTTCCAACTGACTGAGAGCGGATGTGCTCTTCCAACACTAACAACCAAAACTCATCCGACCGCCGACCTTTCCGACCATTTGGTGTGACACACAAACACATGTACTAAAATTATTATGCCTACACAAACAATGCATAATCTATGTAGAAACACGTAAAAAGGTAATTAATAAAAACAAATGACTGATTTTCAGGATGCGATGTGGTTCTGCAGCGCGCACGCTGTCATTTCCGAACAGACCGCCAAGGTATATAGATTAATGTGCCGAAATGACCACCCGGGAGGGTGAATTGAGGGGCCGTGTCGATGCGCGGCACGGCTAAGAGGGGCTGTCGCTCACACGAAGAACTGTGCGAAGTTAATCCCCCCTTCTGGCACGCAGACGAGTATCTCTGTGTTGAGGTGTGTTAACCCCTACTAAAGTAGCTCAAAGGAAGAGCTCCCGAAAAGATGGTTGTGGATTCGATTCCCAGCTTTAGTATATTTATGAATGCGTTGAAGAGAGCTAGTGACGCTCTGTGATGTTTGAATTGATAGCGGAAGCGGTTAATTTGATAAATCTAATTCTCTTTCGGTATGAAAACGTTTGTGTTGATCGCTTGTTTGCATGTTGGAGCTAAGCAAGCACCTTGCTGTGCACGCACATCGTGTAGTGGGCCTACTTTGGCTCACTTCTTAAGCTTACACGTTGCGCTACGTATATGAGGAAGCGGTAGTTTAGTTTTAACTAGAATAAAATATACTTGAGTCATCAAGTATAATTTAAACTAAATAAAGACACCGAACTAGTTAGATTAGGGTAAAATGAGAACTGTATTGCTTGTAAATTGATCTTCCTCCTAAATCTGCTAAAACGGTTTATCATCTATGAAAGGGGTTGACAGCGGGAGCCGCCAATAAGCACGTCTCTAATTGGTCGAAATATGCTGCTTTCTACCAATAAGATCTTTGGGTATGTGTGGACCACTCATTGTGGTGGCCCACTTAAACGTAGCCGTTGGTGTGACTTACACCAAGGTGAGGAATTATCTAAACCTTTTAACATATATTTATCTGCTGAAGTCGCAAGTGGCTTGTAGTCAATTCTGCGTGTAACCCCGTTACACCATCCCCCCTTAAGGTTAGACGCGCGGGGTCCCCGCACGTCAATCTCTGAATTGACCATTCGTCAATTCTCCGCCGCGCTCATACAACGATGAGCGCGCCCAAGGAAAAGGACTCAAAGGCGGTGGAGAGTAATATCTCCATCGACCAGTACTACGAGCGCCAGACGGCGAAATATGGTGACGTCATCGACTTCGTCGACGACGACGAAGTCATGGAGAACGAGAAGGACTCGTCCTCTAAGCGCAAAGTCTCAGTGTCGAGCGACTCGCTCGATCCCACGCTGGGAACATCCGCCCGCGTGAGGGGAACGAATGGAACTGAGAGCGATACCCCAATCGCTTCTGCTGGGGCTCTCAGTTCCCCGCGCACTGCTCCTGCAGCTCGTGATTCCAAAGCTTAAAGCTCTCCGCGCGCTGCGGGCGCAGCGCGCGACCCGTGGATGCCGTACGCGTCCGAGATTACGGACCGGTATGGGAACTCGGTACCTCCGAATGAGGTACCGCTGTACGTATGCAGCGCCATCAAAGATGACGCTGTGGCTGCCGAGCTGCACTTTGATGCGGAAACGCATCAAAGGCGCGATTACTACATCGGACTCTTTCATGAGCTCCGATGGTTTCAAAGCAAGAAGACGTCTTCTCGCAGGAAAGTGCCCGAGTGGCAGGCACTTTGTCAAAGTTGGAACGCCTTTGTTGAAAACTTCAACAAGAGGCCGAGTGCTTACCGTGATCGGATTAAGCAAGCGCGTGATCGCTTCGAGACATACTCGAAGCGTGGAAAGCTGGAGCAACTTCATGTTGCTGCTGAGGAGGCAAATGTGCCGTGCGCTGTGCCCGAGGGCTTTCAGTGCACGAAGTGCTTCCCGGGCGCGGTCCCCTTGAGCGACCGCGACTTGAACGGGTACACGTCGTTCCGTGTGCCCGAGAGTCTCAAAGAGCTCCGTGCTAAGTTCTTAGCACGTGAGGGTTCGGGCGCTGGCGATGATCGCAGCGCTCGTATTACTTCTGCTGCACCAGCGCGTACTGCTCCTCGTACGCCCTCACCATTTCCGGAACGTCCTCCAGCAAGACGTTCCGCGGCTCCCATGTATCTCGATGGGGAGGAAATCCTCTCCAACGAATACGAAAACGAGCCCCTTGAGGGTTCGAGTTCGGGATACTATGGTCAACAATCCGCTCAACAATCCAGCGGGTTGAGCCGCGGGCGTCACGGATCGGCGGTGGCGGGGGTGGGAACACGCTCCGGGTATGATCAGCCCCGGGCTGATCAGTATGCGCCTCTCCACGACCGGGTGACCGCCGTGGAGCGTCTGCAGGGCGCTGAGTTCGCCGCCCTGAAACAGGAGCTGGCGAACCAGAAGGCCCAAGTCGCGGCGGTCTCGCAGACCGCCTCGAATATCCAGGTCGAGCTGGGGACCCAGATGAAGGGGTTACTCCAGCGCGCGGACGCGCTGGAGGAGAGGCTGCTCGTCGCCGAGGCCAAGTCCTCCGCTTCTGCCTCGGCTCCTGCCGAGGCTTCGGGTCAGCCGAGCTAGATGGCTCGTGCTGCAGGTATGGCTTCAGCCGTCCGACGTAAAAGGTCGGATGGAGGCGCATGCTAGACGGTATGTCTAGCGTGTATGCGTTGCCGTGCCGTGCCAACACAGTGAACGGCCCGATGAAGCGCGGAGCAAGCTTGCTTGCTCCGAAATCCGAAACTGCATGTCTATGCAGGTTTTGTGTAGCTAACAAAACTAATGAACCAACTTTAAATTCATTTGTGTTGCCTCTGCCCGCATTGTCTGCGTTCAGCTTCTGTTGATCAACAGAAGCTGCTATTGTGTCTTGGACAAACCGAATTACGGCTTGTTTTTTGGTGATGAAACTGATTGCATCCGAGCTGAAGTCATTCAGCTCGCTCTCCGCTAGAGGCCCGGCCTCTGCGTGGTTCTTTGCGGTGTCTGCGCCCTGCGCAGACCCGTGGTCGTTGGCCTTGTTGTTGGGGGAGTCTGCGCCCTGCACAGACTCATGTGGTTTGTCGATTGTTGCAGCTGACACTGTGCAAGTGTCAGCGGTTTTCTGCGGCTGCTGTATTGCAGTCGTAGATCCTCCCCCACTTAAAGTGGGAGCCATCACTCCGAGTAAACTCGGTAGACGTGGATGCCGCATGGCATTCACGTAGAACGGTGTATGCCCGGTCGAGGCATGCACTGAGTTGTTGATGGCAAACTCTGCCATCGATAAGCACTTGCTCCAGTATTGGAACGAGTGAGCGTAGCTCTTCAACATATCGACGAGCACGCGATTCACGCGCTCGGTTTGACCGTCCGTCTGCGGATGATCCGCAGTCGACATGGAAAGCTGGCTCCCAAGAAGTGTAAACACTTCTTGCCACAGGTGCGCTGTGAAGCGCGGGTCTCTGTCCGACACGATGTCGGTCGGCATGCCATGGTGTTTGAACACCATGGCAACGAACAGACGGGTCGTCTGCTTCGCGGTCACTTCTGCTGGCACTTCTGCTGGCACCACAGCAAGATGTACCATCTTGCTGAAGCGGTCGACGAAGACCACAACACCGGTATTCCCTCCGCTGTCCGGGGGAAGACCAAAGATGGAGTCCAATGACATGGACTTCCAACGCTCCGACGGAGTCAGTAGTGATTGTAACGGAGCCTGCGCGAATGGCGCAGGCTTTACGCGTTGGCATACCTCGCAAGCACGGATGTACTTGCGCACCCACTTATACTGGTGGTGCCAGTAGAAGTCGCGCGTGAGAAGGACGTAAGTCTTTTCACGTCCGAGATGTCCCGCAGTCGGGGCATCATGATACTCGTACATGATCCTGAGTCGCAGGTCATGGTCATTTGGCACGACAACGCGATCCGCGTTGTCGTCGACTGCATTGTAAAGCAGTAGTCCGTCGTGCACACGAAAGCGGTGTGCACGCGCTCGAAGGTGCTTGGGCAGCTTCTGACGAGCCTTGTCAGAAGGTGCTGTGCGATGGGCCAGCAAGAGCTTCGCGTCCGCGTCGTGCGCGTACGCGGCCTTCACATCATCCAACAGAGATGATGTGGGTTTGCTCGATCGCATGGCGTCAATGGCATTGACGTCAACAGCTTCTGCATAGTCCGGCCGACGTGATAACGCGTCGGCCACTACATTCAATCTTCCGGGTTTGTATTCGACTCGGAAGTTATACTCCGCAAAGAATGAGAGCCATCTCGCCATTCTTTGTGATTTGTGTGGTGACTTCACTGCAGTGCGCAGTGATGCATGGTCGGTGTAGACCACAAATGGTCTACTCCCAAGCAAATACACTCGGAACTTTGCGAGTGCATACTTCATGGCAAGGAGTTCCTTGTCATGCACCGGATAGTTGCGCTCAGCTGGCTTCAGCTGACGCGATTGGTAGTAGACGACACGATCACGGCCCTCGTGATCGTGCTGCATTAACGCGCATCCGATCGCGAAATCGGATGCGTCACACACTACGTGAAATGGGCGATCTTGGTCAGCCACTGCCAAGATCGGCGCCTCAGTCAAGCCCCGCTTGACTGCATCGAATGCCTTTTGGCAATCGGGTGTCCAATTCCACACAGCTTCCTTCTTAAGAAGCTGTGACAGCGGGCGGATCTTGCCCGCATAGTCCTCCACGTACTTGCACAAGTACGTGGCCAAGCCAAGGAACTGCCTCAGTTCCTTGACACTTGAAGGCGTTGGCCATTCATTGATCACTCTGACCTTTTCCGGGTCACCTTTTCCGGGGCGAACACCATTCTTCCCTACGAGACACCCGAGGACGGGTATCTCGCTCGCCCCGAAGATACACTTCTTCAGGTTCGCGTAGAGCTTATGCTTTCGCATAAGCTTAAATAGCTTCCGGAGATGCACCCTGTGCATCTCTACGTCGGTCTTCCCGTCCACAGCCCGGCTGTGGATGAACACATCATCGAAGTAGCTCGGTGCGAAGTCGCGCACCGAGCGCAACAAGTGCGTCACGCACCTGTTGAAAGTCGCAGGGGCGTTCTTAAGCCCCTGTGGCATTACTAGCCATTCCCAGAGCATGCCGCTTGGCGTGCTCACCACCGTGAGGGGGATGTCGCTCTCACGCATTGGGATCTGATAGAATCCATCTCGCAAGTCAAGAGCACTGTAAACGGTGCTTCCGTTCATCCAATCGATGATAACATATTTTCGTGGTATTGGCGTCTGCGCCGGTGCTGTCGTAGCTTGTTGTATGCATGAACGATGCGCCATCCGCCTTTGGCTTTTTGACACAGAACGTCGGAGCACTGTGCGGGGACTTTGATTCCCGCACTTGTCCTGCTTTGCGACGACTTTCAAAGAAGTCGTCGATCGCTTTTACTTGCTCTCGCGGCAGTGGCCACTGCCGCGTGACGCAGTACTTCGTGCCCAGCACGAGATTGATCTCGTGCTGAATGCCCTTATCCTGCGGAAGCTCCGCAGGAATCTCTTCCGGGAGTACGTCTTTGTACTCCCTCAACAGTTCGTAATAGGGACTCGACTTCAGCGAGTCCCAACCTTGTTCCTCGAAGCGCTCTCGCTTCTTCTTCGCACTGAGAGTGTCTTCACTCTCAGTGGTGTTTCCCATGAAGAGCTGCCTCAGCTCTTCGCTCTCGCTCTCCGTTCTTTCGCTGTCCGAAAGAACGCAGACTTGCTCGATGCGTCCATCGTGCAAGTCGCGCGTGAAGCGCCTCCAGCTCATGGCTGGAAGCGAAGTCAACTCCGACGCCGTCGTCGGAGGACTAGCGAGTTCCATGTCACGATACTGGAATCCAGTATCGGTGCGCGTCAAGACGCTTAGCGTCTTGACATTCGGCGTCACCGCCGCAGTCTGCCCAGCAGACTACTCTTGTTGCGTCTCGGTCCAGGACCGAGACTTGCGCAGCATTTTCCGCTTGCGCCGTCTTCTTGTTGTGCGGAGCCCGGCTCCGCACAGTTGTTCTTCTGGTCCAGGCCCGGCCGTGGACAGTTGTTCGCCGGCGGACCCTGTCCGCGGGCGCGCGGTATCAAGCCCGGCTTGACCGCATTTTCCTTCGTGCAGCCCGGCTGCACGGTAATGTGTCCTTCGCCGGCAGACCCTGTCTGCGGGCGCGCGATATCAAGCCCGGCTTGATCGTATGAGCTTCGTCGTGCAGCCCGGCTGCACGACAGCATGTAATTGCGTCAGTGCGGTACGTTTGCAACCGTCCGCACTGTTTGCAGCGTCAACTCCCGGAGTTGACACGCCTTCGTCACCTCGACGCCATTCATTGGCGGAGCCCCTCATGACCGAGGGTGCGTCGGCTCCCGGAGCCGACGCGTCGTTGTCGACCTGACCGCTTCGGGTCAGGGACTGTCCCTACACGCTTGAACGTGGGTGTTGGTTCCCGGAACCAACACATCTTTTCTTCCGATGTCGGCAGCATTGCCGACGTGGGTCTCACTTGTGCGCGCCCTCGCGCACTTCTTGGCACTCCGGGACAGCAGCATAAAGCGCTGTCTCGACTGAGAGCCGCGCGCACCTGCTGGTGCGCGCGCTGCGGTAACAGGGCCATCGCTCTCTGTTCCGCTGTCGCGTCCGAAGCGCAACGAGCGTGCGCTTCTTCCAGTCTATCACCGGATCATGCCGTGCAAGCCACGGCATGCCCATTACTACGTCGAACTTATCGTCCAGGTCCAGGACGATAAAGTGTTCGACAAACACTCGTTGTTTGTACGAGAAGCGCACGTTCACGACGCGCTTCTCGGTCTTCACGATGGCACCTGTTGCCAGTCGTACCTCCAGAAGAATTCGAGGTACATTTACTTCCTCGAAGTCAAGTCTCGACAGGCTTCGTAGTCGAACAAAGTTGTTCGACGCGCCTGAATCTACCAAAGCTCGAAGAGAGTCACTCGCTCTCTTCGAGTAAACCTTCAAGATGACTAGGTTCGGCCTGTCATCTTGTTTCTTGCAGTGAGAGCTGGTCTCACTGGGGGCTGCAGTCCTCAGTGTCGCGTGCCCGATGTCGGCACGCGTGACTGCATTACCAGTAGGGCGCCCCGCGCCTACTGGATGTTCGCGTTTTTTGTTGGTCCGCGGTGATGCCTAGCATCGCCACAACGACCACCACCAGGGGGCATGGGAGCTGTGCACTCCCGTGCAAAGTGACCGATCCTTCCGCAGCGGAAGCATCGCACATTGCCTCCTTGCTGCTGGTAACCAGCAGCCGTTGCGTTCATTGGTTCCGGACCTCCCGTCTTCACTACCGGACGCGATTGCGGCCTTGGCACGTTCGCATGGAGTTTAGCCTGCCGCAGGCTAAACTCTTCTTGCATGGCAAGGGTGATTGCAGCTTCGAGAGTACTCGGGTACTCTCGGAAGAGATAGGTCTTCGCGGGCCCATCTCTAAGTCCCTTCATGAACGTGACGACCTTGGTCGCCTCGTCAATTGGATTAGTCACGATGTTCGAGAATAAGTATCGTGCACGCTACGCGTAAGCATGGACGTCATGTTTACCCTGCTGTAGGTCGAGGAACTCCGCCCTCGACCGGAACTCGTTTTACGGGTGCTCAAACGCTTGTCTGAGCTCCTCTTTGAATACTTCGTACGTGCTGAAGCACGTAGGATCGGAGAGTCGGCGCCCATACGCCCAACTCCTTGCGCGTCCGCCAAGGCAGGACATGGCGAACGCGACCTTCGACAGCGGGTCGACGATGCGTCGAGCCGCTATGGATGTGTCGAGCTCGACAAGCCATCGGAGGAGAGGCTCGCCCTCTCTTCCCACGTAATTGCATACGCTCAACTTTAATGGTTGAGCACGCGGTGTCGTCCCTGACAACGCCGTCACTGAGGAAGCAGCATCACGCTGCTCCTTCATGATGAATCCTAGAGCAACACCATGTTGCTCCGTCGGCGATAGCGTACGCATCATCGTAGCTATCGCCGCCTCCCCAATGACTGTTGACAGTCGTTGGAGGGCTTCCTACTCTGCGTCAGACAGGTGGGACAGCAAGCGCGTGCAACATGCGTTGCAGGCGTATTGGAGCTCTCCATGGGCACCTCCGTCCCCATAGGGTTCTCGGCTCCGCGTTCGTACACCTCGTATGAACGTCAGGCAGTCGGTCGTTGGACGGACTACAAAGTGCTACCAGGTGTAAAGGGTCTAACTTGACTCACTACTTTAGCTTACACGTTGCGCTACGTGTATGCGGAAGCGTAAGTACTTAGTAATTACTTGAGTTAATTATACTTGAGTACACAAGTATAATATAAATCAAAGACTCCAAGTGACTTAGATTAGGTAAAATGAGAACTGTATTGTTTGTAAATTGTTCTTCCTCTAAAATCTGCTCAAGCGGATTATCATCTATGAAAGGGGTTGACAGCGGCTGGCTGTCAGAGCTTCGCCAATATGCACGTCTCTAATTGGTAGAAAGATGCTGCTTTCTACCAATAGGATCTTTGGGCAGGTGTGGCCCACTCATTGTGGTGGCCCACTTCAATGTAGCCATTGGTGTGACTTACACCAAGGTGAGGAAGTATCTAAAAAAAACTTTTTACAGATATTTTATCTGTTAAAATCACAAGTGGCTTGTAGCCACTTGTGCGTGTAACCCGGTTACACCTTGTCGGATGTGTATTTACTGACTAACTACTTCTAGTGCATATTGCGTGAAGTCGCGGCGGTATGAAGCAGACGCTGGTGGCGCTCAATCTTCGCGATCAGGTCTCCTGAGCGATGGAGCGCTCATGGGTGCTTGAGGACAGACGCGATGTGATAACACGCTCGGCGGGGAAACGCAGGACGGCTTCTTCCGCGCGCTTGCCCAAGTCCAGAACGCAGTCGCGGAAGCCCGATGCGGTCGAGTCCAACACGAATCCGTCCTCGAAAAAGAGCTTCATGAAGCCACCAGCAGCTTCGCGTCGGACTTCTGATGCTTGGAGCTCGGCGCCTGCCCCACCCGCGGCTCCTGCGCGTACCACGCGAATCACGGTGCATGAAGGGAAGTTACTGATGAACGGCGTTGTTTCTTGCTTGGTTTGCTCACGTCTGCATCTGTACTTTCGGGCTTGTTTCGCGTGGTTGTAGCTTGGACAGAATCGCGGTTTACCTTGATTTCAAGCGCATCCATGCGTGCGTCTTGACGTTTCGAGTGCTCGATAAAGTGGTTAATGACAGCGGCGTGGTGTCGGATGATTTTCTGTGTTTCGGTCTCCTCGATTGGGTTGGTAGCTTTCTTGTGTGGTTGTTTGGTTGTGCTGTATTTCTTGTCACAGTTCGCGGGCGGGGTTGCCAAGTGAGCCGACCAGGCGAGGAGATCCGCGATGGAGCTGCTGCTGCGAAGGGCGATGCTTCGACTCGCTTGATCGCCGGAGCTTCTGGATTGAGTTCCTTCAGCACAGGATATCGTCGAAGCAAACATGCGGTAAGTACATCGAGGACGGGTTGATTGACGTTGTGACTTGCAGCTTCAGGGTTTTGACAAGTCGCAAACAGAAGCCACTGAGTCGCGTCGATCTTCGTGCGTGTTTGGGAATCGAACGCCTTCAGTTGCTGGAGCGACTCATTTGTCTCCGCGTCCCGACCGCTGAGTATCTTGCTGATCTTGTGGTCTTGTTTGCTGGTATTGACGATGTAGTTGAACCCCTTGTTTGTTGTTGTCATGTTCCAGGCGCCGCGTCGAAGATTCAGCGAGCTGTCAAACTCGCGTGCTGTGTCCCGCCCCGGCGAAACGAGTGCGAGGTTAGCGCAGCAACCACGTCGGCGGGTTTGGTGGTGCGGTCGAGGACGTGGCTAACGTGGACGTAGATGGTCGGAGATGTGCCCAGGCCGGCGGTTTTCGGTGCGGCAACTCCAAGCGTCGTTGTCGGATGGTCCAGCATCCCCAAGAGCGGTACGTCTGGAGACAGTTCGATGGCGATCTGGCTTGGCTGTTGAGGCAAGTTGTCGATGACATCAGGCGATGGTGCAGCCTGCATGAGGAGCGCCAGGGTCATGGCCAGCAGTGAGTGCGTGCTGAAATCCGGGTGGGGAAACAGGGAGAGGCCCTGCTCTTCAAACCACCACCATCTCTCTTCATGCAAAAGTTGTCAAGGGTATTCCCCTTTTAAGCAACCATGCCTCACGTTTAACACGGTGCTGAGGGAACTGTTCGAGTAGCCATAGTTTAGCTTGCCGGTAGTATTGCATCGAAGTGTTTCAAGCCAGCCGTTTGCCTATTTTTGCCCTCAGTAAATGCAAAATACATGCCATACTTATAACCATTACAGACACAAAACATTTTCCAGTAGCATCACGCTCGATACAAGTACGCACATACGCATCACTCACACTCTCAGACTTCAGGCACTTCTGAAATGTTGCAACAGCTATCGCCTTGACACGCTTAGTGTTGCTCGGATCGAGTTCGTCTAACCCCATGCTGCGCGTCGGATAAAAACAAAATATACGAGTAATACGTAGTTGACTTCATATTTTAATGCCAATACACATATTTTCCAAGCTGATACGTTGGAATGGTTGGCTTACAGGACTTACCTAACCCTATTTATTTCTATTAGTATTTGGGGTGACGCCTATAAAATGATTGGAGAATTATTCTCACACTGGACCTGATTGGCTGTTTATATAGTCGGATAGATTGCCATATTCAATCATAACGTTATAATACCGGTATTCACTAATTATAGTGTCTTGGTGCGGTTTGATGTGCGCGACACACGAAAGGATTAAACAGGAGAGAAGTTCGGGTATGATAGATGGAAGGTATGACTACACTGCTCGCCCGGGCGGGCGCGCCCGGGGATAGATCACAGTTCGTTAGGACTGCGATATCCTGAGCTTTGGCCTTCTTTTCTGACTTCTGAACTTTTCTTTCTGGTCTCATTACATATTTTATGTGACCGTTTTGAACAGCTGAAGAATTGTTTTGAATAGCAGAAGCAAACATGTTTCGAACAGTTGAAGCAAACAGCTGGAAAAACGAATTCTCTGAAATTTATTTCAGTGCTAAGGCCGGTTCTCAACCGAAGCGTTTTTCTTGACGCCGTGCGTTACATGCGTGCCCTACCCCGTATGCTCGGTTGAGAATGAAACTGACCAAATTTGATTGGCCCAGTGTTTGATCAATATTATCCAATCATTGTACTGTTATTCTGTGTGATCTACATGTGGTTCACGACTCAATAATATCTGAAGCGCTGACTAAGACTCCCCCGTCCGGCAATGGGGAGCGAAGCTGGTCCAACCCACCAAGCCCCTGTAGTATCTCTTGAAAGCTGACTCTTTAAGTAGCGTAGAAGCATGCACTCGCCACGAATTCCGCTCTCGAACTGTTGGATTTTTTTCTCGTGCTGCTTGGTGTCGCTTGATGGCTACCAAACAAACAAGAAGGCCGTTCAGCTCATCTTCAGCTTTCCAGCGACGCCGTTACCTTGCGGTGGGGGGAGAAGCACGTCGAAGCCGGACCGATGCCATGTCAGAGGAGGGGGAGTGCTTTGAGGGGGAATGCAAATAATGCAGTGCACTGATTGGCCAAAAGTAGTTAACGCTTGCCTACGCATGCGTTGTGCAGTATCGTTTTTGTAACGTCCTGTTAACCAATCAAATCACAAAGTGTCCGAAAACGCATGCGTTGAGAACGGGCCTTAGGCCCGTTCTCAACCGAGGCGGACTTCTACGCTACTTAAAGAGTCAGCTTTCAAGAGATACTACAGGGGCTTGGTGGGTTGGACCAGCTTCGCTCCCCATTGCCGGACGGGGGAGTCTTAGTCAGCGCTTCAGATATTAT